>NW_018020656.1:383560-498772 GCF_002006095.1 Pseudomyrmex gracilis
TTTTCCGGACATGGGTCCCTATACTCAAATGTTTTCTACTGTTGCACTGAATAACCCCTAGAAGTTTGATCCCATAGTTCTGAAACACCCTGTATATCGCGGTACGCAGTGATATGGTTCCTACAGAAGAAACATTTAGTTACGCGCGATTAATTCTTGTGTTATTAAAAAATTCATCGTCGAGAAACTCATCAAAGAAACTAATCTATTTAAAAATCGTCGAAAAAGTAATACAATAATAAAAAACAATAAAACTTATTGAAACGATCGAAATAAGAAAAGGACATTGAAACGTATGAGAAATTTGTACATTTTTCTATAGCGAAGTTTTCTTTTTGTTTTCGTAAGGACTTCATGTTCGAGTAACGAAATTCCAATGACCAAACCAAAAGAAATCAACACACGTATGACAAAATTGTTGCGAACAAATAAAATGGATCAGAATTTCACAATGAGATCAATTAGCCGCGCGACGTCTGATTAACGATAATAAATTATCACGTCGTTATTTAAATTGTTCATTCGTGCGGCTTCTGAATTTCTACGCACTTTTCTTCGCACTTAAATAAAGACAAAAAAAAAAAAAACTCACTAGAGATATTTTTTCACAAAAACTGATGGGCTTCTACCTTTACACTAAATTCCTTCTGTCGAGGATCTCGCCAGAGCTCGCACAAGTCACACACATTCACACGTAGTATGTATTGTATACACACATATACACACAGACGCACCTGACAAGCGTCACTCCTGGTCAAGCGCAAAACTGGATGGACACAGGTTATAACGGTCGCGGTGTGACTGCCTCCTCGGTCTTGCCACTGAAAGTGGAGAACGTGCCGAAGAGTCTCCTCCTCCTTGTGCCACCACCAGCTGGATAGGTACCAGCCTCGTAACATCGGACCCTCCTTCGTCCTCATTCTGTCTCTCTCCGTTCCTCTCTCTCTATCTCTCTGGCTTGTGTCTTGTATCTTTGTACCTTAACAGCAATGGTCGACTGTGATTTCGCTGCGATCGTGCGAAAATATGCGTATTACTTCCAGTTCGTTTTTGCGGTATTAGAAAATAATTTTTCTTTAGACCTTGTACACGTGGACGGGAGAATTTACACGCTGGCTGATTTCTAACAGCAAATTCGGTTATTTGCACCATGAAAAACGCACATCACAGACGTTACGCGTTGAAGTTGTGCAAATTACACAATAAAAGTTACTTTGACTAACAAAATATTTACTGTATTATGTATATTAAATAAAATGATAACAACACGTTTAGCTCTTCATCTGTCGAAACAATTATATTAAGTATTTATGACTAAATGCCATTGTGCACAGCAGCTTTCATACGGCGCAGACGTAGATCGTTGCCGAAGTTCGGTCACTATCAAATTCTTTTTGTTTCTCAGGAAAATATTAAGTCTGAAAGAATCAATACGAATGGCGGTGCGAAATAATAAATGAGAGCAATCGTTGCTAAATTTATTTTTTGGAGCAAAACCAATTTTTATTTTAATCGAACGGTCATCTTTTGGTCATCCTCTGACTCTGACTCCTGTCCTTTTTCATCGATCTCTAACATCGTGAGATACGTTTCAGTGAAAAAGTAATACCTTTAACTTGAAATATCATCTTTGTTTTGTTGATTTTGAACTTAGAAGAGTCTGTACATATTTTTTTTCTTTACTGGTATCATAGAAATGTATCTAAATTTCTGAAGTTCTTTTTCCACATCTTTGGAACATAAATTATCATTTGTTTTTTTGACATTAGAATGAGACAAAAAAGAGATTTTTTACTATAACAATTATTATAATATCAGAATTGATCAATTGATCAAATTTATTTTTTGGAGCAAAACCAATTTTTATTTTAATCGAACGGTCATCTTTTTGTCGTACTCTTCTTCCTCATAGTCTGCTCCTGTCTATCTTTAACATCGCGAGGTACGTTTCAGTGAAAAAGTAATACCTTTAACTTGAAATATCATCTTTGTTTTGTTGATTTTGAACTTAGAAGAGTTTGTGGCTGTACATATTTTTTTTCTTTACTGGTATCATAGAAATGTACCTAAATTTCTAAAGTTCTTTTTCCAAATCTTTGTAACATAAATTATCATTTGTTCTTTTGACATTAGAATGAGACAAAAAAAGAGATTTTTTACTATAACAATTATTATAATATCAGAATTGATCAATTGGTCAAATTTATTTTTTGGAGCAAAACCAATTTTTAATTTAATCGAACGGTTATCTTTTGGTCATTCTCTGACTCCTGTCCTTTTTCATCGATCTTTAACATCGCGAGATACGTTTCAGTGAAAAAGTAAAACCTTTAACTTGAAATATCATCTTTGTTCTGTTGATTTTGAACTTAGAAGAGTTCGTGGCTGTACATATTTTTTTTCTTTATTGGTATCATAGAAATGTATCTAAATTTCTGAAGTTCTTTTTCCAAATCTTTGTAACATAAATTATCATTTGTTCTTTTGACATTAGAATGAGACAAAAAAAGACATTTTTTAATATAATAATTATTATAATATCAGAATTGATCACTTCTAATAGACAGTACTTTTTTACTGAAACGTACCTCGCAATGTCAAAGATAGACAGGAGTCAGAGTATGAGTGAGAGTATGACGAAAAGATGACCGTTTGATTAAAATAAAAATTGGTTTTGCTTCAAAAAATAAATTTACGTAGCAACAATTACTCTCATTTATTATTTCGCACCGACATTCGTATTGATTCTTTCAGACTTTATATTTAAATATTATTTAGAGCGAAGCCTTCGAACTCGCGCACGGCGCGTGTTGTTAGATAGAAACTTCTGCGCTATAGAATCTAGGATTTTCATGCGATCACGTGATCACTTGAAAGACTCTGATTTAGAGTAACTTACTTTTTTTTCAACAAGAGTAGTAATTAATAGAGATTACTCTCAGGCTCTGTAGTTTCTAAACTAATATATGAATATAAGATCATTAAGAGCCGTTCGCAGGGTGTTGTGCTGAAATGTGATGTGTTCACATATTAGTTTACTTTTTTTTATGTAATTATAAATTTCTGGTTTTGGTTCTATGTAGCTAATGTTGAAAAAGAAAGAAAAAACAAACTTCCAACAAGATATTTTTAAATTACACAAACGAATTTCATACAAACTCAGATTGCGTGAAAATGACATAGATCAAGCTCACGCAACAAGCGTTTCCTAAAACTAAATATTACTTTACTAAGTGCAAACGTTTTTTATTTTACATATTAATTGTGGAAATGATTTTTTACCGTATCTACTAATATAAATTGAAAAAAAGACGAACATCACATTTTACACATAAATATTATTTTATATCTCTCGTGTGCGGAAAAGATTGCCCCCCGGCGCATTATAACTGGTCATCAGCGTGGAAAAGGGTTTTAAATATAAGCAGATAATCGAGAAAGGTTTGTTCCCATATCCATGAAATCCCTCTTATGTTGATCATCATATGAGTTCAAGAAGTTCAGCGGTTCGGAAGAAAAATGTCTTTCAATACGGAGACACATTATAGGCGAAGTGTGCCATCGCTTTGAACGCGTTGCACATTCTTATCAAAGTATTTTAAGTCGCTATTAATTATGGCCCAGTAAGCTGAAACGACTGACGCTTTTGCAAATGCAAGTAACGCTTAATGCATATTAAGCTTGAACTTTTGCAGAACTCACTTTTTGTACATGTCTTTTCACTAAATAAAAACAAACTTCGACACTGTCCACTTTCTCTCTTTCTTTCTTTCTCTCTCACTTAAAAAAAAAAAAAAAAAATATTGCTAAAAATATTACACATATTGTATGGATTTAAAATAAATCTTAACAATCTTAATAGGTCCTTTGATGTTCAAACAATGTAAAAAGATAAAAAAATGAAACATGGAATCAAACGCAAATATTAATATGTTAAATAAGTTTTATGCAAATTCTTGTTCAAACAAAATTATTGATCATCACAGTTTCGACCATGGTTTTAGTTCTCTTCAATATATCTATATCAGTAGCTGCAGTAGAAACGTTCCAGAATTAACTTTAATAATCAGAAAATATGCATTTGTCAGAAGTCAGAATTTACTATAGAAAAAATAACATTTTATATAAAAACCAAATAACAATTAGCACATTATTGCAACGGATTGTGAACCACTAATAAGTAGTTGACAATTTTGTTGCAAATTAGTGGCTGACGGCTCGTTGACGAGAAAATTATTTAACGGCAATTAACAACGTTTACATGTTTAGCTCCATATGTGATACTTTCCTATTTTTCTATTTATATTTAATATTTCTATATTTATTTAATAAGCCTGATTATATTGCAACTGATTACGTAACTAACGTACTCAAACAATGTTTGTAAGATTTGGCTGCAAGCTCGATTCGGCTTCAAGTCGTTTCGGATATAAAAGAGGTTCGGATAAACGAAGTTCCACGTAAAACATCTAAATTTTTGTTTTGTACATACAAAATTGTTTAGTAGATATCAATCACACTGAGAGAAAAATCTTTTACTATCTATATGTAACTAAGTTATATTTCTAAAATTTATCTGCATATTTGTGCAAGGTATGTCTGAAAACATGTCACGTTGTTATAAATATTTTATAATGTACGTTTATATCCTTATAAACTTTAATTAACCATAACATTTTAGTTTCTGATTCAATTTAGATTGATCTTTTTTTCTGTAACTTGGAAGAGACATCAACTTAAATCTAACCTAACCTATTTGCCAACTGTGATGACTATCCCCCGAGTCAATCGAGATGTTTTTTAGCGATTATTCTCCAAAATATTTCTTTTTCAATCGCTATGACACCGCGTCAAGGGAATTTCGCATCACTTTAAAAATTCTTTTGCATTTTATCGCGAAGCTATAGTAAGACGGAAAAGCCGTCCGTCTCGCATAATTTTTCGCACGCGGCGGGAAACTTTGGTTAGCGCTCGCCGCCTCTCATGCTCGACCTAGCCGGAATTAATTAGTATTCCATAGCGCGATAATAATGACGGTAATTAAAAGACTCCGAAAATCCAGTTCGCTGGTAAGTTTCGAACATTGTCAGAGTAGGTAAATGGGAAGAACGAAGAGGAAGATAGGTAGAGATAGACACAATACAAGTGACTCATAAAAGTGACTAGGTAGTGTCTTCCTATAGTACTTCCTATAATATATTCTTCTGGTTCTTGTGTCTACGTTTTGGACACAAGACAGAATCATGCGAAGTGCGTGGCTCACACACGCACACTACACCCGCCCTTTCGTTTGCCATTTTATCCTGTCGTTTCCGGTAGTCCGAATGGAATGCAGTAAGGTCCACACGTTGCGCCCCACTCTTTCTCGGTTCTTGGTTCACAAGGAAGAAACCAAGCGCCTTGCAGCAGCGGTTGCAAATGTGCACGTCGCACCGTCACACGTGCACAGTGGCGCGCGCGCGCGCGCGCGTACGAGCGTACGCGCAGGGGGCGAAGCGGTGGCGGCCGCGCGTCACGAGGCGCTAGAAAAGCGAAGGTGCCCACGGATGTATTTTTTAATTATTGATTTTAATGACGAGGGGAGCCGCTGCCAACGCCATCTTGGATGCTGGGCGGAGTAAGAAGCGTTCTCTCCCTGTACTCTGCGCTCTCCCTCGCGTGCTCTCACTCCCTTCCACTTACCTTTTCGTCCTCACTCTTTTCCTCTCGCTTCCCAGCGACTCTTTCGGGGCTTTTCCCTCTCTTTCTTTCTTTCTACCCGTGACAGAGCTCCTTCTTTTTCCTCCAGTCCTCGCTTCTTCCTCGGTACCCCCTCGTCCCCACTGCCGCACTGCTGCCGCCCGCCGCCGCCGTCGCCGCGCGGTGTCCCTCTTTCTTCTCTACTAATGCGGAGAGATAGACAGATGATGATTAAGAAAGCGCCGGTACGTGTGAGGACAACGCCGCGACGCTCGGTTCCCCTCCGTCCGCGCGCTACCTTCTCCTCTTTCTCCACCTCCAGCAATTCTTCTTCCTCTTCTCCTCTCTCGATTCTCTCCGCTGCGCTTCTCTCTCGTCCTTTTTTTTCCCCGCACAAGTCGCAGACTCTCTTTTTTTCCGTCGCTTGATTTCCGCTCGTTCGTTCCCTCTTTCCCTCGTCTGTCGTCTTCTCTCCCTCTAATTTCTTTTTTTTCTCTCTCTCTTTACGCGGCTTTTCCTTCTTGCGGTTACAGGTTTGTCGCGTGTATCGCTTCCGCGGAAAACGTCTCCGAATAGTTCATTCACTCATTTTACAACTGATTGTTTCGCGGAAAGATGTTGAGCGCGTTGTTGATCAGTGATGAAAAGAAAAAAATACTAGAAATATCCAGAAAGAGATGTGACCGTTTATTGTACCAAAATGTGAACAACTTCGTCTTAGACGTAAGGATATTGAAAGATTTACACATGTTCACAAAAAGATTCTTTTAGGGTCCAAGTCATCCCAAAAATGTTTCAGAGCATCATTGTCCACATTTAACGAAGAATGAAGATAGAACGAACGATGTTTGTGCGGCATAACTTGGATCGTGATATTTCACAATCTCACGTGAGAAAAAAACACTAAAATTAGTATTAAAAAAAGAACTTGTAAAAGATTTATTAAAATATACAACAATTAACGCCGGCAAGTATTTCTCTTTCCTCGAGGCACACGAAATCGCTCTCAACACTCTCAATCTCTGGGAGAGAAGCGACCTCGTGCGCGTACACGTCAAGCGAGAAAAAAAACCAACCGAGTTTGTTGCTGATATCTTTGTAAAAGCAAAGAAGATTTGTTAAATATTAATACGCTATAACGTGTACGAGAGAGAAAGAGAAAGAGAGCAGAAAGTGCCAACCAATTAGGGAGTCACACGAGCTATTGTAAATTAATTGTTCGGAATCGGAAAGCGCACTGGCGCATCGCGCGTCAACGCCGAGTCATTTTTTCGTTAATTCTCACTTTGGCTTCCTGACGGGTGTCGTTTCCATTGCGCTTAAATACTTATCGATAATCCGATCGGCGCGAGTCGAACATCTCTTTCTCTCTCTCTTTCTCTCTCTCTCTCTTTCTCTCTTTCGGACTACTCTTTGTCTTCGAACTCGACGTGATCGAGTTTGAGCGAACGACTCACGCGCGCGGTGGAAGGATCCAAGTACGCCAAACGTTCTCCAATGGGATGACTTTTTCACGATTGTGATTATATCCTTCAGACAGTCGATATGAACATTCAAGTTCTTTTTTTTTTCCTGACAATGTCGACGACGTGGTAGCAAATTAGATCTTACTCACGTTTCTCACAAATATTCACATAATTTCTACACTACTTATTTATTTTTTTTTTAATGTTACTTGTGTAATAAAGACACGTGTGTCTAGACAGTCTATCTCTTTTCTTTTCTCAAACGAGAAACATAGTTTGAAATCTCATCTCTATTAAGTTTTTCAATCTCTTTCTTGTACGTTACAAAACTGACCGAGCAATTTCAATTTTTATTTCAAACTAATTTGACAATTTTTCACGTACGATGTTTTTTTAATTAATACGTATTTACACTAAATGTATATTTGTTTGTTTATTTCGATAGCGGTTGCGCCGCGAGAGAGTTTAATATTTTATGTGGAGAGAGAGAAATATACGCGCGAGTTGATGTTTCGCGCAAGTATGAGCAGCATACTTCTGGAGAAGGAAGCGTGCGCGGACGTTCGCCGTTGACGTATATATGTAGGCCAATCTTTCAGCGACAATACCGCGATGAACGCTTCAAAGACCGCGTATCCTAAGAACACCGTGAAAGCAGACAATGCGCGACGGTCCAGTAAATCTCGATCGATGCTCAACGTCCGAGGCATGAGAAAAGAGATCGAACCGTAAAGATCGATTTTGCAATTTTGTTGACCTGCAAGCGTTCGCGGATAAATATTGTAACATATTATTTACACAATTACCCTACATTGTTCTTACAAAATAAAATATCAAGCGTTGTTTTCTACCTCTCTTTGTTTTTTTTTAAAGACGATGGCAATTATAAAATCACGCGCGCGAGAAACTTCATTTGCGTACACGCACTGTCTCGGTTGTGAGATATAATAAGCGTTAATTACATCTGGTGGCTTGAACATCTTGTTTGTATAAATCACGGCCTCGCGATTGAACGAGTTCAGTGAACGAATCATCTCGCCGCGACTTGGAAGACACTCGCGCTATTTGTCTTTTGACGTGTCGAAGATTGTAAATCGATGTGACAGTGACTTACGATAGTCGCGACTTAAGGCCACGTTTCGGATCGTTTACAGATACACGGGACTGAAAAGAGAAAAGAGATACGAACAATGACGATCGCCCGATGCTCGTGCACATGTGTTATGCAGTGTAGTAACGCGGAGAACAATGTAAGTGTGATTGGAAAACAAGTCCGAAAATAAATAAGAAAGCAAAAAAAAGATCGTGGTCTTTGTACAATACGAGAATATTCAAACGAGTCCTCTTTTGAATTACTGACGCAATAAGAAAAAAGCTATGCAAAATTACGATTGTCTTAACGTCACATATGTAAGTTATTGTGAATATTCTAGTGACCGAACATGTCCAGACCTTTATTGAAGAAAATAATTATTAGACACATGTAAATATTAAACGTAACAATTCTCGGTGTTACGTTTTCAGTATTTTTGAAGATATAATTTTAAATATTAATTTCTAACTTTACATATATATAAAAAAAATATATTTACATAAATATTTATATTTATATGTATTTGCTTTGGTAATTAAATCATTATTTCTTTAATTAATGTACGGGCCTACCTTGTTCGATCATTGGAACATTTTTTTGTCTTACACGAGCATTGTTTTCAATCCGTGGGTTTAGGTGTGTGTCATTATTCTGCTTCATCCACGGTCACGAGACTGTATGTCCCGTACAGTTTATCCCATGGCAATGTGATACAAGAGAAGATACAGAGCTAAAACTCTAGGCGTCAATGGTGGCGGATAAACTCTCTCCCCTTGTTCTGTTATAATACTACCACTCTTACTACCACCACTACAACTACGACTAGATACTATTAGTCTATCGGCGCAGCGTGCGCTCTGGCTAACGTCCAAATTCCAAAAGACTCCCGCAGTAGAATTTGTAGCTAGCTAGCAGATAGTGTAATCTCTTAATCATATATATTTTACGATAAAAGAAAATTTAGATTTAAGTTACGCGCAGTTTACTCGGAACGATATTTCAGTGTCGAACAGATGTGTCAATAACAGAAAAATATCAATTATGCATCTCATTCCACTAATAGGAGTTTTTACAAATTTCAAGTATTGTAACGAGATGCGGAGCTACATACCGGTCGTAAACTGTTTAATTCGACTGAACATACTGGATGCTTTTGCTGGCATTGCAGTTATATAAATAAAAGAACGTTTAAATTAAGATAAAAGACAAAAACTAAACAACGACTCTTGAAGACAACGAAGTCAAATGAAGCTTTCGAGAGAAGCTTTTTAAGTTCACCGGTGTGAGACACGCACTCTGATTGTTTATTTATTATTTTTACACATGATCGTGTTTAGTGTCATTTTAATATTCAGAAGAATGTTTAATACGATTTGAAAATTACGACGTACTGCATAAATTATAACTTTTTATTAAGAAATATTACAGCAACGGCATTAAATGAAAGATTCAGAAGAGATGGATCGATAGATGAATCTTGCTTGGTCTCGCAATGATAAAAGAAAGAGTTAACGTCGAATAATAAAGATAACGCGTGGACTCGTACAGTTTTCGATCACTCACGCACGTGGTCCATCGTAAAAAAAAAAAAAAAGAAAACTTTTCAAATCTCGGCGCGAAAGAAAAATACTCTTTTTAAAAACCCGTGCCTTTTCCGAGATAAGAGACACGTCCACGCTCGGAGAAAGTAACGGATCGTCCAAATTCTCGTCGTTGTGCCCTCGGTATACATCTGGCTGCGTGCTCTCATAGACACCGAGCGTTGATGAGTCGAGGTGGGAAGACGAAGGGAAGAGCGAACAAGAGTGTGGGAAGAAAGCCCGAACGAGCCTGAAGAGAATAGAGGGCACGAAAGAAGGAAGGAGCGCCGCGGCTCAGTACGAGGAAGCAAGGACCAGAGCTTGTTCTTGGGGTGGGCGAAACGGAGCGAGAGATAGAGAGAGACGAACGGAGATGGCGGAGGTGGCGGAGGTGGAATTAATGCACGCACCGGGCCACGCACCAAACCCCTTACAGACAGCCAGCCAGCCTACTTCGTTATACGACAAGTATAAGAGGAGAGCACAGAGACTTTTATTGATCGCCTGGCAAAAACTCAGGAACCCTCATTTCGTACCCCCCCGTACCCCCAAACTCTCTTACCGAGAGAGAGAGACGCGCTCTCTTTCTTTCGCCCACATCTCTCTTTGCTTATCCCTCGTTTGAGGAAAAAGTGACGAGCCGTCGTCGTCGTCGTCGTCGTAGCTGTCACTGCCGACTCCACCGATACCGAGGCGCCGTGCGCTACTTCTTCCGATAATCTTTTACACTTAAAAACCCGCGGCCAAAACCCTTTCCCTTTCTAACGCAACTCGTCGCGTTATACACATACCGAATCTCTCTCTCTCCGCGTTCTCCCCCGTCCCGTCACGACGTCCTTTCCCTCGCGGTGTGTGTTCCAAGCCTCCCTCGCAACCAACGAAGACCGAAGGCACCCGAGGCAATTTAGGTACGTAGCGGAATTACATCGGATAGCAGGGTGAAGATCGGGGGTTAAGATTCCGAATGCTTGGAACTTGCGCAAAAACTCTTTTTCCTTTTAAAAGTATCGTCTTTTTTCTTAAAACAAAAAAAAATACCCTTGCGATAATTTTTCACACACCCGCAATGTCTTTGTTCGATTAAAAAAAATATGTGCCTGTCCATTTCGACTTATTTGATCGCGTGGGATTTAAAAGTCGTCGCGAAAATATAGAGACACAGAATTGCTTCTCAAATAAACCCGCGAGACGAGCGCGCGCAACTTGACGAAAATTCAGAGAGAGGAGAAAAATATTAGTCTCTTCCCCAAGAATTGTTTTTTTTTTTGTGTGTACAATACCGTCCGCACTTAACAAACCAGAAATGTACTTTCGCTTTCGGATGGGTGCAGAAAAACGATAGCCGATCGTCGTCGTTGTCGTCGCGGCGCTTCGTTCCGCGCTCCCATTGTTTCGTCCGCGCACGCATAATGCATAGAAATATTAGAGCTTTTAAAAGCTTAAAAAAATGTAAGCGCGCACGACGACGACGACGACGAGGACGACGACGACGACGACAACGTCCGGCGCGTTGCGAGAGAGAATCGAGAGAGCGCACCCTTTCGATGCTCGGATGTTCTGTGTGTCAGCGGGTGGGTAGAAAGAAAAGGGGCGGGATGGTCGGTGAGTGAGAAACGGCGAACGGGTAAGATGTGTTTGTTCCACACGAGCTATTGTCCGCGAAGACTACCTTTCCATTGTTTGTCGCTGTCTCGCCCTCTCTCTTTCAACAGCAGCAAACCACCCCTGTCGTTCAGTATCTAACATCGCGCTCGAGCTTTATTTCGAGGGTTTTGCGCGCTACTCGAGAGAGGAGAGTTGCCTACGCGCGAGAGACCCTCTCACACACACACACACACACACACACATTGCTTTTCTTCGCTTATCTAAAAGAATCGGAACCGACTTTAGGATCTTAAGGAGCTTTCTCGCTCCAGCTTGAGAACAGTGACTTCTCACTTCTTACATAGAGATACACACGTACATGCGCGCTCGCGCGCGCGCACACACACACGCAGAAAAATTGACTTACTACATGTGTATATTTTTATCGTGATTTTTACAAATTGCATTACATCACAAAATAAATATAAATGTATTTCGCGCGATTTTCAGCTTTGAGCGCGCTGCATTTGCAGCACGCCTCTTATCGACCTTGATGATAACTCGGTCGATTCCGGTGTACGATGCGATGCACACGTACACTTGAATGTAAGAAAGCAACGTAAAACCGTCTCTTAATTTTCCGAAGGTGCTAGATAAACTAAAGGTAAGAAAGAGACGAGGAATGAGCGTACCTCGCGTTTCCTACGACCATAAATTAGTGTGTGAAGTTTTTGCGCGCTGCCACAGTCGCGCACGGATGCAATGCGCTTCGCAAGTCACATCCATCATCGCGATTTCGCAAGTCATGCGACCGCCGCGGTTGTCTTCTAGTGAGCATTTGAGGAAGAATGGCGTCATTATCAGAGAAATGTTGGGAGCGCAAGTTTTGTTTGTCCCCGACTCGCCGATTATCGTTATTAAAAATAGAAACGTAAAGAATAACAGTCAAAAAACTATTATGAAAAATTGCGGCTAATTGTAAGTTGCTGGCGCCGCTCACGTCGGGCGTTTGACTTGTCGCGCGCCTCGGTAAAGATACTCTCGATACTTTTGTTGACCGTGCGCAAGCATATTTCGATAACCCTTCTCGCGCCGTTTCGTTTTTATTACAATTTATCCCTTTATGTGTGTAAACTATTGCGCGACTAGATTTCCTCTCTAGAAAAGAATGAAGAGGGAAGAAAGGCGGCGCGGGCGAATCTCTCTTCTCTCGGTGAAAGGGAGGGTTGAAAAGGGAGTTCACGTGCCCGATGCGAACGCGAAAAAGTCCCAATTCGGCTTTGTGTCGGCGAGATGCATTGAGGACACGTAACGTATGCGTGTAAAGGTGCACATTAAACCCTTGCACACTTACAGATCCACTTACACACCTGACCGAACAAAGTACCTGGTGCGCCTTATTGTCATACGCCGAGTCGGACTGTTCCGCTCGGGGCCGAGAAGGGTCGCTGTGTAATAATAATTAAAGTTACGCGCGCACACACAATCATAGTAATGGCCGCTAACCAGTCGTCCGCCGCGACGCGGCCAGAAACGAGAGAGGATATCCCAACCGACACAGAGCCCAATGCCGTCACACTCGAGTGCACGAACTCTCGCTAAAGACTAAGAGATGGGGTTGGTGAGTGAACAGAGTTGCGGGAAAAGCGCGCCTTCTGGAAATATTCTAATAAGCAAAATTTTCGCTTTTGTATTTAAGAAAAGAGAAAGAAGTGGTGCCGAGCGCAGTCGTACGCGAGAGGGAAAGGACACGAGGGCTGGAAGGAAATAGGAAAAAGGAGGACGGAGAGAGAAAGAGAGAGAGAGAGAGAGGGAGGAGGGGGAGAGGATAGATGATAAGGAAAGAATGAAAGCACCGAAGCAACCCTACCGTATACTCTCTGGTAGTTGCAATGGTGATGGTGGTGGGCGGGTGGCGATGCCGGTTTTCAAGGGGTTAGAGTGACTTGAAGGAGAGAACGGGTACGTAAGGAGAGGAATAGTACAGAGTCGCGAGAAGGAAGTAGAAGAAGTGGAAGAAGAAGTAGAAGAAGAAGAAGAAAAAGAAGAAGACGAACAAACGAAAGGAGAAGGAGAGGGTCGAGCTGGTCGTATTGTCTCAACGGGGTGGTTGCTCGCGGGAGCGCGGATCGAGGGGACATTGCACGGAGAGAAGAAGGAGGACCGTTGGGGGGGTGGCGGATGTCAGAGGATGAGAGGCGGTGAGGGCGGAAGGAGGATCGACGGTGGTTGAAGGAACGAAGCGTGGCTGCGGAAGAAGAAGCGAAGACGCGGAAGAAGGAGAAAAGAAGAAGACGAAGGACAAGGAAGTTGCAACGCGCGAGAAAAGAGAGAGAAGAGATCGAGGGACGCAAAGGGGGTAAGACGCTGCATGAAGGGTTGGAAATGTAGATAGAATTTCTTCATTTCGCGTCCTTCGCTCCTCCTCGCTCCCCCCGTTCGCCCGCCGACCGCCACCGCGAGTCTAACCCTCCTTCCCCTGCCCCCCTCGTCTGCCGCTCCTTTACCTCGCGTCGTCTTTTCCTTTACCACCCTCTGCCTCCCTTCTCTTCTTTCCGCGCCGTCCCTTGCCCACATCCCATACACCCATACCACCGAATACCCTCGTCTCTACCCCCCAACATTCCCCTCTCATTTCACCCATCCCCGCCATTCTTTCTCTTAAGACTCCGTGGCAGAGGAATCGTTAAAATCTGGCCGTACCCTCGGTGTACTCACCCCACCACCCTTTGCCACCCTTTTACCACCCACCGGCACCATCGCCCGCCACCCGGCCGCACGAGTCCTCCTACTCTTACTCTCTGCCTGCTACCATCTCCCCCTTTCCTACCCCCCGCATCTCTATAGTCACTAACCCTTGAATGCCGCTCACTCACTACTTACTTTCGCGGGTGGTTGCAAGAAAGTAGCCCGAGAGGATGGGGGAGAGAGGGCAAGCGGCACCCTCTGTAAGTATTTGTGAGAAATAACGTTCGACTATTAATCAGAGAGATGAATGTATATATATATATATATATATTCACAACGCGTAGAAAACGCGTTTCTTAAACGTATCGTACTTGAAGATTACCCCAACACTTTTCGGTGGTTTGTTAATCTCGCTCGATTTGTAGTAAGTTTCTATGCGCGAAAAAAAAAAACGATAATCAATTATAAATGATCGTTTCGATATAATGAATGAGAAAATGGCTTTACAAATTTTTGATTTTCATAAACAATGACTGACACAAAGATGTATATACATACATATTTAAACTTATCTGTCGGCGATATCGCCCCGTGATATAAGCTCCGCGCCAATACTGATCTCTTATCGTATAAATAATCTTATCGTCGAAACTCAGGTGAAAGTTTTGGAGCGTAAGTGGTATCGAGGAATACTGTGCGGTGAAGATGGAACAGCTGTGGATATCGATAGCGGTTGCGATAGTTCTGGAAAAGTTAAGGAACACTTCATGCAACCTCTGTAATATTTATATTGATCGAGCATTAATAATAATAATAAAAAAAAAGACAATACATGAATTTGAAAAAGTCTAATGTTCGTTAGATTAAAAAAAAATCAATTGCATTTTTTTAATTAAATTTTTTAAAATTAAATTATCATCTTTTTTTGACATTTATTAACAAAACTTATCAATCAAACGATGTTCCAAAATTACTATGTGATTTTTATACATCTCTGGATTTCTCCCATCCACAGCTAATGTTTTCGTGTCATATCCAATATTTTCTCTTTTTCAATTCTACCAATCTCTGAGCATTATTGCGCGATAATTAGAAATATTAATAATCAGGCTTATAAAATTGCGGTATAAAATATATTGCGCGCATAATAGGTTTTAAAATCTCAGATTACGTCTAATATCTACTTCTCTTGTAAAACCTTGGTGTTTGGAATTAAGATTTAGCGAGCGCGGTTAAATTACTTAATCTTTCGATATTGGTTACGTTAATTAGGCTTTGTACTTTTTTGTACTTGTACTTTCTGTAGCACTATCAAACATTAAATATACACACACACACACACACACATATATATATATATATATATATATCGTCATTGGTTGGTATGTAAAGTGGTGTATCACGCGAGATTACATTTATTGTACACATACCTTTGCATATAAAACGTTTAGGTTCTCCTCACTAAACTGATTCGGACAAAGTGCGTGAGTTTAGGGTCAAAGACGATCACGTTGCATGCTCCTTCCCGCCCTCCCGTCCCCATCGAGCCGAACTGGGACGGGGGTGGGTGGGTAGAAACGGCAAGAGAGTTTTCGACTGACGCTCAAGTGTTATTGTTTCGGGTACCACGGATTTGCATTATTTCCTCCGACCGGTTTCATTGTTCGTTTCATTTTTGAATGTTGTATTCTCAGTCACGAATTCGTCCTCCTTGCGTATCGCGATGCATTTGTGCAAACGTAATTAGCGATGCGATCGGGCGCCGTGCTTTTCAGCTTCTAACTTATTCAACGTTTCTCATTTTGCTCATTCTCTCGTCTCTCACGAGGAAACACGTCACGGCGCAGAAGTATATAAAGTTCCGCTAGACGTGTATCTAAAAGTATCTTAAAGGAAGATTTTCCGACAAAATGTTCAATTGATGTGTGTGCGCGTGTATGTGTGTGTGCCCGCGCGCGCGCGCATACACATTAGACCGATTTTAAATTAAGCTCGTAAAGTCTCAAAGATTTAATTACGTGCTGTATTATCGCACTATTATTGTTTGCTTCATTCACACGCATTAATTACTAGCGTGTTAAATTTACTGCTGTTCGTGTTTCGGTGTACGTTTTATAGACGCTATAGAGACTAACTGTTTTGCGTGAACCTATTTTATTAACATATATCTTTTATCAACTACATCTTTGGTTTTACTTTAAGACATTTTGCTGCCATAATTATTCTTTCACACATATTAGACGACGTCTAAAGAATCGGAGAAGAAAAGAAATGGGGGAGACCGCGTACAGAATCCAGGGGATAGAAAGGGAGAGACCTTCCGCCCTCGCGTGAAAAATATGTAAAGTATTGATTGCATTTTATAATTACTTGGGAGCCGGTCGTCTTAGCTACCCTATCCACTCTCTCGAGCCACCCTCCATCACCACCCTCCTCTCTTTCTCTCTCTCTCTCTCTCTCTTTCTGCGTTCTCGCACCCTTCTCGCGCTTCTATCGTGGGGTTTCTTCTTTCTCGTTTTCTCTTTTCAGTTTCCCCCCTTCTGCCCCCCTCTTCTTTTTCACTGTCGTACTCTGATTCTCTCGCTCTCGTCCTTTTACGACTCTGGCCCTTTTATCTCTGTCGTACTTTTTCGCTTCCTCCGTTTCCTTCGACATCGAGAGAGCTACCGAAGATATGTGTGTTTGTGTGCCACCCCTACGCGGGTTAATGCGCACGTTCTCATGTGTTTACACTCGAGAGGGCAAGAAGATAGTCGTTCTCGCTTACTATACGACGTGTACCGAATTAAAAGAAGCTCATGTATCCACATTTACGCACATGTATGTGTATTCATGTATTATATAAACAAACACATAAATTCCAATATTAAAAAAACAATTATATTATTAATTTCTAATTCCGTATTTTCTAGATGTAAATAAAAACTGCGCCTGATCTTTTATTTTTACGACACAATACTTTATATTTTTAACGACAGATTCTTCGCTATAAGTGTTGCATATATGTGTACGTGTAAATCGAGAACACAAACACTTCCTCAAGAACCACTTCTAAGTCTGTTCAACGAAGAGTCTTGCTATCGAAGGTCATTGTCAGAGGTTGACACTTCAAATGCGATCTAATCTCATATGATGCTATATATATCGAAGGCTCAACTAACACGTGCTCGCTACACCGGGTTGTGTGAGCGCCGACACGTGAATTTCGTACCACGCCGCGCCGAGTTACGCACAAGCCGGCGCATACGATTTTGTTTTTGTAACTAAAACAAAATTTTTCTTAATCGTTTGCTCGAGACGATCACTTTTGCGGAAAGATGTCATCACGTTTTTATTGAACACAATAATAAATTGTTTAACAAAGTACTTACACAAATATTGATTCGACAATCTCGAAAGCTTGACGGTTGCGAGGCGATCGACGAGGTTCACGCTGATATTCGCACTCTTCTTCAAAGCATCGTCTACGTTGCGGACTGCTTCCTCTTCATTTGCGAAATAACGTGGATTTTTTCACAAGTAATCTAATTTGTATCCTTATTTTCCATTCGCACACTCGTTGCAGTCTTAGTCTTAGCGAGGATCTTTCGATGATCCTCATTGAACTTTATAATGGACGTATTGTTTACGGCGGCGGCTCTCCGAGGAGTTTGCGTGCGAGCGACTGAGAGCCGAAGAAGGGAGAGGGTCTCTCGCGCTGCAAAGCAGCTCGAAAGATACAATTAAGATTTATCTACAAGTGCAAAGCGGACTGATTAAAAGCCGGGAGCGGTGCTTCGCGAAGGCTTCATTAATAAAACGCAGTTTTAAGAGGACAACGAGACACTCGTGTTTTGCGTTATTCGATTAAAGCTTATTTAGACAACGTTTTTTTCTCCAAAATTCTGTTAAAAGAAAAGAAGAATTAACGCTTGTTGTTCTCAAGGTGTCACGTGTTGTCATGTTGCATTCGACTTCGGAAATACGCAATGATAATTAAAAAAAAAAAAACCTAATTTACAAAAACACGTGTGTTTAATTATTGTAAATTGTCTGTTTTTATTATTGCACAGACCACACTTTCCTCTTACTTTGCAATTCTTTGTTGTTTTCTAGTCGCGGTTTCTTCTCGTGTGTAAAAGAAAAAATCTTTTACTCAAATCACTTGCATTCCACATTTCGCATTATGTTGAGCGGTATTTTTGCAAATATTCCGATGACGGTTTTTTTTTATACCTCGCTGCCGCTTTACGCTACGTCAGACAAAGCATCGCGGCAGTTATAGAGGGTTGCCGTATGCGCGACCTCGCTTCAGCTCGCGTAATAATTCGTCGCTTCTCTTCAGGATTTAAGACGAATGAGTCTTACGTCTACGCGCGAACTTGCCGGGAGTGGAATATCGGAAAGGTAAGGAAAACGAGGGAAGAAGCGGCGCGGTGGCGCGCGGAGGGGGCAGGAAGACGAAGGGACGGCGGTTAAGAGTCGCCGGGGGGATGAGACTCGCGAGAAGGACGTGTAAGAGGGTAGCGGGGGAGGACCAAGGGGTGGTGCGGGAGAAACGGTAGAGGGTGGAGGAGGCGGAAGGAAAGGGTAGGCAAGGAGGGCCACTGTTTTTACCAACCAGCCTGCGACTGCCGCGTACTCATTTACTCTCGGTAAACTAACACAGACGCGCACCCCCACGTGCACACACACGTGCGACACACCGCGAGCGTCGTATATACGTATATATATATATATATATATATATATATGTACGTGAACCGGTACTCGAGCACGCTCAAGCAGCGGAGACGAACGCACTCGTTTGTGCGGCGTGCGCCTCCATGAGAAATTATACGTGTGTATGTATATTCATAGGAAACGAGCGGAAGACGAAACGAATGCGCCGGCAAGAACGAGTCAAATAAAATGGATGAAACGGTCGCGGACACCGGAGAGGTGGACGCGTGGATTTGAAATGTAAAATATATCAATAAAGCGAACCAACTTTATCCCTTCCCGTGCTTTCCGGTGGTATCCGCCACAAATTGGACTCGCGCTAAATTGCTGTGACAATCAATAATGCATGTCATATATATATTGAACGCGATTTACAAACCAAACTTGCGTAATTTTAATATAATGCCGTATGTAAAATATATCGTTTAAATTAATCGTCACTTCCGGAGATAATAATTGTTTCGCAAGATAATGCAAAACGAGTGCGTTTCTTGTGTGTATAATATTCACACAGGCGCGTGTCAGGCGTAAGCAATGCACGAGTGGCAGACGCGGTAATCACGCATACGAGAGTTCTCTTTACACGCACACATGTGCCTACACACACCCCTCCCCCCTCAACACACACGTGTATACACTGACGCGTACGAACTTTGCAGCCTACCCACACCATCTCTCTCTCTCTCTTTCTCGGCGATGGTACACGGGGGGTTGAGGAAACTTGAGGTGCGGGTGGTAGGTAGCGAGAACGCACGTAAGGGTTTTCTCGGTTTCTTACAGCGAAGGAGTGGGAGTTTGGCGGAGGTTGGAGCGGAGAACGGCCGTGGCGGGGTGACGGAGGAGGGAGGGCTAAAAGGGAAGCTCGGGGTTGGGGTACAGCAGCTCTGCCTAGAAGTTGCGCCCAGCATTTTAATCGATTTCATTTGCGCGCATGTGAGCGAGCGAGCGAGTCAAGCCGTGGAAAGAGAGAAAGAGTAAAAAGGGGGAAGAGGTGGAGGGTGGGTGTAGGTAGGATAGAGAGACAGACAGAGGCAATGAGAGAGGACGTAGGTGAGACAAGGAGACCCGCGGCGTGAGCGAGCGAGCGAAGGTAACTCGTAAGGACGAGTTGATGCGTGCGAGGAGGACGAAAGAAATGGCGCGAAAGAGACGAAATCCCCGCGAGGTGAAGTAAGAAAGAGAAAGGAAGAAAGAGAAAGGGGTAGAAAGAAGAGAAAGAGAGAAAGAGAGAGATAGAGAGAGAAACGAGAGAGCGTGCGCTCCTCCGGTATATAAACCTTTCTTTGTTTTGCTTTACTTGCGTCATTAGGGGTTGGGGATGGATGAGGCGAAAGAGCGGGGAAACCCACTCTCCCCCCTGCCCCCACCCCCCGACGGGAGAGGGCGTGGTTCTTCTGCAATCTACATATAGGCATCCTGTGCAGACGACCTTAGTATCACACACGAATATACGTATGTACGTATGTTTGTGGGCACACACGTGCGTTTTCTCTAGCTGCATCCGACCTCGATGCACCTTACCCGTTCCCGCCATTCTCGTCGTCGTCGTCGTCGTCGTCGTCGTCGTGCCTCTACTTAGAATTCGCATGATGAGCCGACACACGCTCGCGAGTTTAAAACTTTGCGATGTGTCTTCCGCCGGCGAATCTCCCCCGCGTTCACCACCCCAACCGTCCCTGTCACTCTCGTCGGTACGTAGGGGCGCGAATGTGTACGAGCGAGGGGTACGGAGCTTTATATACGCTTTTCACTTGTCGAAAGTGACTGCGAAAATACGTCGGCGGGATAACACATCACCGCGGAATCGGTGAAAAAGATTCTGCGACAAGTACCAAAAAAAAATGTGAGATTTCCATTGGAGGCCGTCTGTGATAATAGAAAACCCTCACACGTATGCTCCCAGAGTATAAAAAACCTCTCCAAGTAGATATATCTTCCTTCTCCCCGTCGGGAGGGGAGGGGGAGAGGGGATGCCTGATGGAGAGAGATATACTTTACAACAACCTGTGTGTGTCATTAATATGTAACTATTTGGTTATACGCGCCAGAGAAAGTTTTAAGCAACACATCATTCATTAATTTATCGATAAGAGCGCGGGAGCGTTGTAGTTGGCTACAATTCGCGAGATAGATCTAGCGCTTGTGTCAAAACTTTGCAATGTGTTTCTCCTCGATCGTCTTCCTCTAAGATTGCAACTTACTGCAACACGCCACTTTGCGATATAAGGCCGGAAAAACAAATGTTTAAATATGTCTATTATTCAAACGCGCGGACAATACAAAGAGAGAAAGAGAAAGAAAGATAAATTCGAAGTACAGACTTTTATCATAAATATCGAAAAATAATAAGTGCGTAACATAAATTTATTAACTTTTTCTCGCGATAATATTCTTTTAAATGTTTCAAAATTCTATCCTTTGTTCAGCAAATGCGATATAAAGAGCAAACGAATTAAAAACACGCTCGACGTTCATAATGTTAATTATATTATGTTAATTACACGCGTTCCTAAAATAATTAATTCGTTAAGGTTTCGCATCTGATGTCTTTTTCATTTCGAGCGCGTCACAGAATTTCTTGATGGTGAGTTTCTCTTCAAATCTTCCGAGACGAAGGGTGCATGCACACTCCCGCGCGCTCACCCTCCATCAAGTGTATCAACCTCTACCATATGGAGCCACGCGTCCGTGTTACGCGTCAAAAGATACGTTCACGGAATGCTGGAACGTTTGACACAGCATCATCTCGGATTTGAGTATCAGCGTCAAGATTACGCTTAGATAATTAAACGCGAGTATATCGTTCCTACTCGTTGCTATAAATCTCAACTCGTAATTAGTCTCTCAGCACATAATAACGTCTCGAGGTGTAACGTCGGAAACTAAAACTCCAGTCATCCTCGCACACACACACACACGCGAGCACACACTTGCGCGCTCACGCGCCTATCATTCGTGCTTATAGAGAAATGTTTTTTGCGTCATACATCCCGGATACGTCATTAATCACTGTTATTGATTTTCATTAAAGTCGCACAATTAATTACAATTGAAAGTTTGCGTTTATCTTTTATCATTCTCCGAATCACGGAGATACACAATGCGAAAGAATACCAGTTCAGTTATCGGTGCGCGATTTCCCAAGAGAAAAATAGAAGAAAAAGAGGAAAAAAAAAGAAGCTTAGAACGTGAGGAGCGCACGAGGGATGAAGTCAAACGACGACGTTTGGAGTAGGGGAGCGTAAAAACAAGCAGAGGGAAAAAGAGAGGAGCATGAACGGGGTAGCCGGTCAGCTGATTCCTCGTACTCGGACAGTAGTCACGTGCCGGTAGTGGCCGGCCGGTCCGTCGGGGTGGCTTATGCCACGTGGCGGCCACGAAAACGAAGCAAAAAGAAGGGAGAAAGCGACGGGGAGAGAGAAAGACTATTCGCGGCGACGGTGCAACGGCGCAACAGAGGGAGAACAGCGAGGGAGGCGAAAGGGTGGCGGTGGGTGAATAGCGGCGAGATTTTATTGGTGTCGGTAAAGGATGGTCCATGGTCTGCGCTGGTCAGCTGGCGTCGGCGCGGCTTTAACCGTGCGAGTCGCGTCCCGAGAGCGGGGGTGGTGGAAAGTGAGTCCGAGGGAGGATAAGGGATGGAGGAAGGTGGTTGGGAGAGAGAGTGCGAGCGGTCGTCGAGTGCCGAAGGGTGGGGCTCGGTCACCACGTGGCGGAGCACGTGGTCTTTACCCTTCGCCGCGTTTCGCTTTGTCTCTCAATTTTAGTCTCCTTTTTCTTATCGTTTAGCGGTTAACATCTTTAGGGTAATAGAAATATTATGAAACTACACGTTCGACTAGTTGCCACAAAGCGTAAAATTGTCATTGTTTATTACATAGATTCGCACATCTATCGTCGCTTTTCCTCATGTCATTTTTTTTTCTGATAGTCTTTCTGATTTTTGCATCTAAGATGATCGTTGCATTGAGCGGCGGATTTTGTTTGATGTGCCGCGAGATGACGGACGTTATGTGCGTATCTCGACAGTTTGTAGATTCGCGCGAAGCAGAACGGAAATATCTCCGTTCCGTGAACAAACGAATCACTCGCGACTTTTATAGTCACATGGTGTTCGCTATTGCACTTTCTAGCTCTAAAATTTTTTATAGAATTTGAAACTTCCAAAGACTTTGTAAATATTACTACATGTAAATATTATAAATCTCTACTTTTTAATTTCTTATATAAGCGTGTATCTTCTTCATTAATGTCACTTGTCATTTCTGTGAATTATTATTTGAGTTTTCTTTCTTATTTTTATTTTCAATCGATAATTGTCTCGGCTGGTCGAGAACGTGTCAATTGCGTGTGGTTCTCAAAGTAAAAAAGCGAACAAAGTGCGACGAGGAAAAGCAAAGACATGCTACGAGTACCAGGTGTTAACGTCAAAATTGCTCTGGATTAGCGCAGATATTCCGCAGAAAGAGAGGGAGAGGGAGAGGCGTTCAATATTGGCGGTCTTAGGGACGCGTCGTCGATGTGCGTGTGTCCGTGTGAAATTTGGCATAAGGGTGGGCGCCACGTCCCTCTGTTCTTGCGGATTAAAGTTAAAAGAACACGAGGACCAACGAATTAAATTATCAGCGTAGTGAATAATTCGCGAGAAATCGATGTCAGCTACGACGACATTGCAAAGGAAATAAAGAAAAGTATTATATACGTGAAAAATAAAAAACCAAGCGCACAAAATGTTTCGTATCTGTACAAAAGTTTGTGCGTACGATAAAATCACAAACTTGCGATAAAGAAGAAATCAATTTATATATTTTTAATGCTTGAAAATTAATAACACACACACATACATACACTCGTTTGCCGTATGTAATCAAGCCGAAGTTTGATTGCGAAACTTGTAAGTAGTAATACATTTTGGGACTCGCGTAAAATGCGTGTGTGATCGGCAAGGAACCTAAGGCGTCTGCTTTCCAGACGCACGCAGGTACGAATACCTCATAAGAAGAGAGGCTGCGGGATAAGTGTAGCGCGCGCGTCAGCTTATTAGAGGGCGGACGCGAGAGTATTTTCCATATATACACACACGCATCTTTGAGGGTAACGGGGGAAGAAGTTTGTAGCGGGACCGGGCGTAGAGGACCGCGACGGTGGTGTTGAGACGTGCGGGGGGAGATGAGTCAATGGGAGGGTGGGTACATGACATGTCATGCTGTGCCTGGCTCGCTTCTACCTTCTTCCAACCACCTCAACCCATCGTCTCTGTCTCTCCCCGCGCTCTTCGCCACCCTCTCGCCGCCACCCTCCCGTTCCGTCGTCGCGGCATCCACTGCCACATCGATCCGCCTTAATGAGTGGAAAGAATAAGACAGCCTCCCCTACTGCGAAAGCGGGAGTCTCGCCCTCCCCTACGACGGCGAACGACGTCGTGTATAGGAAAGAAGGGGGTCGCGGGAATCGGAGACGGGAGCGAAGGAACAGGACTCGAGCGCCGTTCTGAAGGAACGACAAAGAACGAAACGAAGAGAACGAGAAAGAGAGAGAGAGAAAGAAAGAAAGAAAGAGAGAACGAAAGACAGAAAGAGAGACAGAGAGTGTGAGAGAGAAAGAGAGAGAGACAGCAGGACGAAGAAAGAGTGCGCGGGACGGGAGAAAGAGAGAAAGGGGGTGAGTTTCGAGAGGTGAGGAGATGATGGAGTCGGAAGGGCGGAGGAGCGTAATGCTCCCGTTGTTTCGCGAGCGAGGGAGGCACGCACGCATCCCCCTGGGTCCCCCGCGCGACTTACCATGCCTCTCTTCCCGCTCCTCCGCGGCCCCAAGCAACCAACTCCTCTCCCCCCTCGACTCCGAGGAATGTTAATTCCCGGCGCTTTAATTCTTACGAATATTTCCCTCGTGCCTGGGGACGATCGCGGAAAAGAGAGGCGCGAGCGAGAACGAAGAAGAAGAAGAAGAAGAAGAAGAAGAAGAAGTAGAAGAAGAAGAAGAAACAGCAGGAGGGAGGACAGGGTGACAAAGGAACAAAAAACCTCTTAAGACGTTCTTCTTCGGCATCGTACAACTCGTTCGCTCTCGCCGTATTCACGTTGTTTCTCACATTTTGTTTAGTGAATTTTAAACCTCGCAAGTAGTCTTTCACTTATCCTTCCCGGAACCGAACGAAACAAATCATTTTTTTTTTTTTTTTTTTTTCCCAGATTCGACAGTTCGCACACATGAGAGAAACTAGTGAGAACGAGCGACGCATTTTAAATATTCTCTCACAATTTTTTCTTTTGTCTCCGACGTGATTCTACATGACTTATCTTTTCTTTGATTTGTTATACCTGTTTAAATAATTTGTTCTGTGTTTTCTTTAGAAAATTTTTTTTCTAAAGAAAACCAGAGCCTAAGGATTCTTTATTAATTGTTATTCACTAATTATTCACTAATTTAATTATTTGGCCAGTCTGTACATCTCGTCGCGCGAATATTCGTGTGCCAAATTGAAAATAAAAAAAAATGTCAATTAAAAAATAACACTTCCGGTTTATCCTTTTGAGTTTAATTATGTGTTATGGAGTGTGTATTTATAATGAGTAAATCTCTTTCTCTCGACTTTCGTACTTTTACCAAGAAATCTAAGTAAAATAAATGGTTAATACTAAACGCAAAAGTACTTAACATTGTAAAGAATAATCTTTCGGGCCATTAAAACAGGTGAAACTCTCTGCTCTCAATTAAGAACTGTCGAGGCAGAGCGAGGATCGGTTTCGTTTCGCCGTCGATATACCGTTGCAATAAATGCATGCGATATCTTTTCTCATACCGGCCAAGAAGCGATGTAATATCGACCTGGATCGGAAGTGAGAAGGAGTTGAAACAAAAAGGGAGAGAACAGAGCCAGAAGACAATCGCGAACTATCGAGATAGGAGGTCGTGAACGTTGAACGAAGAAAGAAACTTACCGGGAAAAGAAACAAATAGAGAGAGAGAAAGAGAAAGAGAGAGAAAGAAAGAGAGAGAGAGAGCGAGAGAGAGAGAGAGCGCGCGCGAAAAAGAACGAAAAACAAGCCGAGAGGGAAGCGTAACTATTGCGGTTTTTGCCTTCTCGTCACATCCGGTCATCCGTTTATTGCGCCTCTCATTGTTGGCTGCCCCATGCCTAAGAGCGTATTTACTCGACTAAATCATTGGGACGTGCAGCGCAAAGTCGATTCGTAACGTTGATCGATCGATCGCAAGACCTGACTTTTTTCTTCTAAACGAATTTTAATGTTAATGATTTTTTATTGATACTATTTCTATAGAGTATAGATCTTATTATCCTTACATTACTACCACAAGTGCAGTTTGTTAATATTTTCTTATCGCTTATGGGATTTTCTACACTCATTGATTTTACGCTACATTCCATCGAACCCCTCTGAATTTCGCCCCGTTCCAAATCTTTCTCTCTCTCTCTTTCTCGATATGTATTCCCACCAGATGAAGCGCGGGCGCGCAGTTTTGTACGATATTAAATAATCAGACGGGTCTGTAGCAGCTCCGGTATCTCTCTGGAGGGTCGAATCGCGCGTTACATAACTCTCGTCCGTATAATTCTTGGATAGAAAGAATTTAAGATTGCCTTCAACGTGTCAAACACGCTGTTCATTTTTTTATTTGCACATATACAAAAGAGAGTGGGAGCGAGTTTTTTTTCTTATTTACAAATATTACACATTCACACGGAATGGAATGCAGAGAATTTTCTTTCTAATTTGTTATTTTAGGATCACCGATGTGCGTTCCTCGGAGAGTTGGCCATCCCGAAAGAGCGTTCCCCCGGTAGACACAACGCGGCTCTTAATTACTCTGACAATTAATCATTTTCCAGTAAACAGACCAACGCAATCCGTGTCAATTTGCCGCGTCAAAATTTACCACTTGAATTCACTCCGAAGCTGATCTTTGCTCTTTCAACTATAATTATAAGTTATTTCTATTTTTTAAGCATTAGTTTTATTTTTATTAAGCCTTTGGAACTCGTTAAATATGCATACGCGTTTGAAAAGTTTTTTTCTAGTTAAATATATTAAATTTGACCTCTTTTGTGTATTTCTCTCTCTCTCTCTTTCTCTCTCTCTCTCTTTCATAATTTACTTTTTAAGTAACATACAAAATCTCCGTATAGTTGCCGACTTGACCGAATAAGAGGAAGAAAGTGACTATGCCGTATTTGTACCACAACAAAAGCACAATTGTCCCGATCGCAGTCTTCGGTAGACAGGTCTCGTGCCTCGTGAGCAACGAGTGATCGTAAGAACTCAAAGTTCAACCAGGATCGTGCGACCCGCGGACCGCTCGACCTGTACGCCAAGCAACGAAGGAATGAACAGGCCCCTTTCGCCCTCGTCTGTCCCTCTTCTGTCCACGTTCGCGCGGCGCATCTGCCCTCCTCTCGCACCTCCTCCTCTTGGTTTTACCCTCCTCCTTAACTTTAAGCTACCTTACCTCTCTCTCGTCTCCCTCCCCCTCTTCACGTGGCGGAGATGTGATCCACGCCTGTGATGCAACTCGGATTGTGTTACCTCACCGGCAAACCGGAGTCGAATTATGTTGGATACGGTCGCGGCCTCGTATACATTTGTCGGCGATCACGTGTCCGCTCGGAGTGGAAGAAGAAGAAGAAGAAGAAGAAGAAGCGAACGTGGGATGAGGCGTCCGATCGGGTCGTGGAGATTGGGATCATCGATATAGGAGATCTCGTAAACACGGCTTTATGCCCTGGTGCTTTACTGCACCGGACCGTTTATTAATCATGGCCTCCGTCTTTTTCGCGTGGCGGATGCAACCGCGAACAGAAACGACCGAGCTCGCCGAGGTTCGAACTAGCTTGACACTTGTAGGCAACCGCTCGGAGTAAAACGGCATTCGAACAATAATACTTATATGTGTATATATGTATATACGTATATATATATATATATATATATATATTTATAAAAAAAATAATAAATATATATATATATATATTTATTATTTTGAAAACTAATTTAAAACAATTAAAAAAATACGAACTAATTAAAAAAAAACAATTTTTTTTAAATGGCCATTGCTGTTCCACCTTACATTTGCAAAGTCTGCTGTATATCGCGTCGAGAGAGAGAGAGAGAAAGAGAGAAAAGATCTATATCGCTTTTAAAATAAAATCCACGCGCAACAACCAAAACGCAATTAGGCGAGCTGTAGCGAATCTGCGGGAGGGGAGTCTCTCGGTCGGCACTGAGTTCCCGAGATCTCGAATCGCGTTAATACACGGCAAATAAAATCGCCGGTGCAATCTCGACCGGGGAGTAACGAAAAAAAGCGCGGTTCGCGCCTCGCGACCTCCTTACGGAGGTGAAGAGGAGGGGACGGGGGTTCTCTTGCGCGCAGGTATACTTTATTTACGGCCAACAGCCACCCCACGCGAAGAGTGGAAAAGGGGAAAGGGGATGCAGGATGGAGGGATGCTCGAGGGGGCGGTTGGAGGTAGGTAGCTGGAGCTAAGATGGCGTCGTGTTTACTTCGTTAAGGAGTTAATTACTCCTGGAGTCCCGGGTCCTGCCGCTCTGCGAAGGACGATGGACGTGGGAGTGACGGCGGAATTTGATGTAGACGCGGACGACGTAGGCGGAAGGAGAGTGCCTCCTTCACTCTTTCTACCTCTCTCCCTCTCTCTACCAAGATTCTCTTTCTCTTTCTCTCTCTCTCTCTCTCTCGGCGGCGTTGCGGAAGAGGGTCGCGAGTTAAGTGCCTCGCCGCTCGGCAAATCCGATCGAGGCCTTTCCGCGAAATCTATTTATCTATTTATCTCGGCCCAGAGGTAATGAGCCGATATTAAAATAAACGGATGGCCACTGCTGTTGCCGTAGGTCGGCTCCGACCGAATTCCTCAACTGTATCATTCGCGTCAAGCCCGGATCAAGATCGTAAACTTCACGAACTTGTTTCCCCTGCGATCCGTCATTCACGTCTGTATCTCGGGGGATTTCGTTGTTTTTTTTTGCGCAATTAAATAAAAAATTTTGTATAAAACACAAACATAAATATATAAAATATTTGCGATGTAAAAGCGCGCGTTCCCATGGACGTGTGATTTTTTATTCATATTCCTATAAAATTCTACACTTTGCAAAAGACGACAACCGGTTGTCGTCAAAATCTCTGCAGTAATAGAAAAAAAAAAAACTCACACGTTCGCGTAAGGCGCTAACGACCATTTGATTTCTAAAGCACGTGCTAACAAATAACGCGGCACCTCAAGGTATTTGAAATAAGAAGGTGGAATTCAGCACCTCTTTCCCAGGAACGGCTGAATGCGGAGGTAAGCAGGCTATTCGAGGGGGTGTGGAGCGTACCTAGGCACTTCTAGCTTCCATCAGCAAAGTAATTAATTTTTAATGTACTTTGCCTGCTTATTTCTTTCGTATCATGGGTTTTTTCCCCCGCGCCTCCGGCGACCGGCGGAACAGGGGAACGGCGGGGAACGGGGGGGCGACGGTTATGAATTTCTAATGAGATTCCGTGGGAGATCTGCGAGAGATTAGCGTAGCTGGAAGGTGCGGCACGATCGTACGCTAGAGGTAAAAGTATGTACTTTGCACGTCTCCCAACCACGGGGACACTTTCTGAGAGAAGAGAGAAAGAGAGAGAAAGAGAGAGAGGAGGAGGAGGAGCGACACTCAGACGAAAACACGGGATGCCGGAAAGATAACTAAGCAGCGCGCACGTATTATAAACGCAGATATAGGTTCCGATATGAAAACAAAGAGATGATGTTCGGTACACAGAGATAATGAGTAGAAAAAAATGTAAAAGTGGCTGGCGCAAAAAATAAAGTTACGTGAAACACGACAACACACAAAAATGTGAGACGGAGATTCTAATCTTCACAAATTCTTTACGACAGTTTTGCAATGCATTTCTTTCTTCTTCTATTGTATCCATCCGCTAACATTTGCGCGCACACGTAAAATAGACAATATACCTGCGTGTATCTTACTATCTTTTTCTAACCAGTTTTTACATGTCCCCTAGTTTTCCCTTTTTTGTGCGATATCAGCATGTGTAATAAAGTATGCGTGGTCTACCTTTTTTTAACCATTTATAACATGTTCTTATGTTTCTTAGTTTTCCCTTTTATGCGCATGTGTAATGTATGCGTGTCCTACTGCGTGTGTATAAGACCATTGTCCCTCAGGCAAATAGACGTGTATCCTGTTTTCTATTGTATTATTTATCGGACTTATACATCTAGCAAATGTGTTTTTCAGAAGGTCAAAATTCTAAATGTTTCGATGCTTTTTAGAATATCGTTTTATTTTTTGCATAGTAATAAATGAGGGAAAGCGCGTCTCACATGAAAAAAAACTATAATAGGGATTGTAGCAAGAAAATGACGAGAAGCACAGAAAAGATAAATCAATGACACATTGGGAAGTGTCTACTTTTTTATAGCAAAATATTATATAATTTCTTAAATTCGATATTTATTGTAACAAAGTAAAGTACGTGATTCAAAATCTATCTGAGACAAATGTCCGGACAAGTTTCACTATGGCCTTGCATTTGTCAAAAAGATAATTATTACAAAGTCCGGTCATAGAAAAATAAAAAAATTTAAAAAAATTGTTTGTTGTCATTTATCTCATTTAATTTCCGTTGTCTTAGCGAAAAAAATGTGGCAATGCACGCATGTAGGTTATAGATTCAGAATGAAATCTTTTCGCGACGCGCACGAAAGTGTCGAAGCTGTGAATGAAATTTGACTATTCCCACGCCTCGCGTTTCATCGCTCGTTTTGCGAATGAGCTGAATCGTCGTTGCTTCTAAGTATGAATGAAGACTGAAATAGACTGTGCCAGGAAGTGGTGCCATAATAAATACCTCGTCTACCGGCTCCCCATGTTAGATTCGCCGCCCGTTCAACCGTCGCGATCTCGCTTCCTCCACTCTCCACCACCTAAAGCTCTTTAATAATGCAGGACAGTCGTTTGCCCGTTTAACTTGGATAACCTAATCGTCCATTTCCAGACTGACTTCTCCGCGATATTCCTGTATGTACATTCGTAACTTCAGGCGTTCCGCATTACCTTGGAATAGACACCTTGTTCTATATATATATTCCCTACCGATAGATTCTGCCGGTCAAAATAGATTGCCAATGCAAATTTATTTTCCTCCGAACCGCGCTCTGTTCTCTAACGCATTTTTCGAGAACGTGAGATCGTCACCGATCGAAATAGATCGACGCGATTAATTATGCAAATAAGAACTTGCGTTACTTTTTTTTACATGTGTTTGTAGATTTTTCGAAAATCTATTTCAAGTTTTCTCAATTTTTTATGTTTAAAGATCGAATTGTAAGAATTTTCAATCGTATTAAGAGCTCTTAGAAATAAGTAAAATAATTACAAAAATATGTATGCGTCTCAAAATTAATTAAAAAAAAATTATTTTTAATTAATTAATTGATTAATTAAAATTTTTAGTTGAATAAAATGTGTTGTTTTCTGTATCAGAAACTTTAAATCTTTGCAAGAGAGATGAAATTGTTCTCAGTCGTTTGGATCTATTTGATTCCAATGTGTAATAAAGTTTATTAGCAGTTTTTCATTTTTTTTTTTTTTACGAATTTTGGAAAGTCACGCACCTGCCAGGAAAGTCGATATTCAAAATTATAGAACTGTAGTACAAGATGCTAACTCTGTATATTTTCTTTTTTAAGGACAAACCTCCTGTTGCACGGAGAAGAAAAGAGCGCACTAACACTAAGAGCGAACGGGACGAGACAAAATCTGTTCGACATCATAAGAATGAAGACTTGTCAGAGATTTGACCTAATCTCGAGAGACACTGACGTATGATTTATTACTAAACTTGTAGAATCTCATATTGTGTACACAATTTAAAGTGTGATCTTCAAGCAAAACAGAAATAATTAACGATTTCGCAATAATTCTGAAATCGCACATAGGCAGTGCGGTTTGTTTTGAGAGTGTTTCTCCGAAAAATGTGACAGACACGCGCGTGCACGTCGTGTATTACATTCGTACACAACAGATTTTTGTATTCTCTCTTTCAATGACATTTTGAAACGTCAATTTCTGAATAGCGGCCCGCCGCCACCGCGGCCACTATTCTCTATGTACTTCGACATAGACTCGATGACTCGCGTCAGCGGACCGCCAGTTGCCAAGCGAATTTATCGCACGATGGCAACCCGCGATGGCGAGGGACGTTCGGGGACAGAAAGGGGTGGCGGAAGGGGGAGGGAAGACGCGTATAGTTCCATCGTTAAGGAGCCCGGCGGTGGACTGGATAGGGAGATGGTTTAGGGTCCATACATAGAAGGAGCCAGCACCAGCACGTATAAGGACGGAACGTGTGGGGTATTGACTAGCCGGCTGGTCCCGGCAAGGGTTGCGGCTAAGACGGAGAGAGCAGCGGAGGATAAGGAGGGAGGGAGGGGGAGAGCGGGAATACTCGAAGGGACGAAGGAAGACGTGCCACAGAGGCCGGCGAGAGGGAAAAGGACGCGCGAACGGAGCCGCGGAGGTGAAGGACGAGGGGACGAGCTCTCATTGCTAAAGGTGGTTCTAGAACCGGTGGGACGGGGAGGCGAAGAGGGTACGGGCAGGGTGGACTACCTAAGACTGATATGGATTGTAGATTATTCTGGACCTCGGGGTGCGGCTTGGCCAAGGGTTAGTATCTCAGAACCCTTGGCGCGCGCTCACCTCCGCCTCTCTCTTCTTCTCTGCCTCCGGAGCTCTCGTACTCGACCCGCGTTACCAAACCTCTCTCGGGCGGTCCACCCGCTTTCCTCCCTCTCCACCCACCCCAATCCACGCTTCCTGACCAGCTCCTCGTCTTCTCCTCGCGGTTCCTTCTCGCGGAGAGAAGTTCGTCCGTTCCGACTAGGCAGCTAGGCCTGCGGCCGATTACATGCCTTTCCGTAATCCGATGTTGCGCGAATCTTCCTCTCGTCTCGCGGGCCAATTCCCTCTGTGTTCTCTCGAAGACTCAAAACCTGGAGAATCTCCGACAGCGGAGGGAATTCGCAATAATCACCGGCTGCATAATCGCGGCGTGTCGATTATTATTTCGCGCGCTGAGCATTGAGCCCCCTTCCTCCCCCTCCTTGCTCGAAATTTGTGCATTTAGGTATTTATGACAAACTGCAAATCGTGCGTAATAATCTTTGAACCTCTCGATGTCGACTGTCTTAAAAGCATTAAGCAGATACAAAATAATATAAGATAAATTACATCTAACGATTTATACATACAAAAGCTCCGTCGAACTAACGACGATTTTTTATACGAATAACACATAAGACGTTTTTCAACAGACTACGTAGTCAGATTTTGAACAAAAAAAAGGCATTATTCGGCCTTCTAACACTTTACATTTCTTAGAAAACAGGTAAGAACGACAAATTCTTATGTCGACTATGCATTCATATGTTACAGGATTAGTAAAAGGTATTATATGTAGAACTAAATAATATCCTGTCCGACTTTATGAGAGAAAAAAAATAGAGAGTTAAAGAGAGAAAAAACAGGAAATATACTCTTTTGTGAATCTTAATGTGCGAAACGTGTGTATGTGTGTGTATGTGTGCGCTTTATGTCGCTTATTCACTGCTTGTCACATATTGCTTATTTGTGCATGGGACGAATAGGAGATATGTAAAATATATTTGTGTGAGACTAATTCTATGCGAATTCCTGTACAAAAATGTATCTCGTTATAAAGCTATTGATCTTTTTGAAAAATTCTTAAATCTTTTTCGTTCTTCCTCTTTGTAAACATGTATGTTATCATCGCAAGAAGCGCTGCCGAAAAAAGTTTTGACCTGAACAGATATCTTATGAAAAAAAAAAAAAAAAAAAACTAACAGTCGAACAATACGCAATTCTCCTTTTCAGCCGAAGGTTTTTCCTCAATAGTTTTTCTTTCTCCTTCATTACTGCCTTTCTTTTCCTGTCTCGCATATCGCGCGCAATTTTCTCGCCGTGAGTCCACTCACGCATGCGCAGACAAATTGCTTCTCCATAAGTGGAGATAATAAGTAAAGTGTAATATTGTTGAGATTCCTTCGTTTCGAGCTGTCAAGAAGTTCGACTGTGTACTGCTCATAAAATGTCGAGTAAAGCCCGAAAAACTCTTGCAATATTGCTGCGTAATCTAACATTTGAGAATTTGCATCCGTTTGATTGAAAATATCTCTGTTTACTTTGATATTTGATTTTTATAATAACATACACTCGATGTAAAACACAAATGTTGCGTTTGAATTATCGTATCTTCAAGAAACTGTACCAGTCTAAAATTGTTGCGATTGTTTCGTTAGTACAACAAAATAATAAAATATGATTTATTAACTGAATATTATTATTTTGCTACTGATTTTTTCTTCCTCTCTCTCTCTCTCTCTCTCTCGCTGCTGAGGCATCTTTCGTGGTTTTTTTGCTTTTTGTCCGTCGTTGATCTTGCAAGGTAGCGGTGCGTTGTTAATGACTGTTAATGACAGTTGTTACGACTCGGCGACTATTAGTTTCTCGTGTACCTGGTACGCCACGGCACACGCTCGGTAATTACGTATACGTTCCATCGACCGCCGTCCGTGAGTTCTGCAATGTAAAACTAGCCCGAAGTGCCGCCTTTGGGAAACGGTGATCCCGTTTGCGTCAAGCACATTGTGATAAAGATACCGCTTGTAAAATAATTGTAACTTCGAGCGACACGTATCCATAATCGATCGTTGATTGTTATGTTACATGTGCATATGCAAATGTTTGTTTCTTGCGCAAAATTCTATGATCAATAAATGTGCGTGTAAAAAATATTTTTAAAAAATATATATTATTAAGAGAAAATATATATATATATATATTTGTATATATTTCTCTTTAGATTATTTATTGTTTGACGATATAAGAATAAAATTATATTACCACATCCCAAAAAATTCTACGACACAATTGTGCGTACTCCGTTGACACAAATTTTACGAAACTTACATACATTTTACAAATCAAAGAATCATTGTGACGACCGCCTGTGGCGGAGAGAATGCTTAGAAATATGCAAATCTTGAATTTGGAGAAAATATGTAAGAAGCTTTATGGTGTCTCAAATAGTATGGGATCTAATACTTTGCTATTTTTATATTTCTCGTGGTTATATTTTAATTAATATTTTAATATTGTAATATTATTATTTTATTACTGTGTAATCTTTCGTTTACGTGTCAAACAAATATCTAATCTATTAAATGTGTATTATTTTTTTCCACTTGCAACGGCGGCTTTTACGTCTTGTCTGTTTGTTATTCGACCATTATTCTTTTTTTCACTCTTACCTCGATTCCTTCTTACTTCTTTATTCTCACAGTTTCACGCTTCGATGACAGGTTTCACTTCTAACACCGTTCAATCTCTCACGGGGCAATCTTTTACATTCTACGCATATTCTTACTTGTGCCATTCCGCCAAAGTAAGTATACCGGCTGGTGCTGCTACGACGATGAGCCCCAAGACCCGTCCACGTTTGAGCCGCACCACAGGAGCCTTGGCAGTTTCGCGGAAGCAACAAGCTGTTTATGGCCGCCGCTATACGCTTCTCGCAGTTTCTCTCTTAACCTACCTAGAATCCCTGCACTTTCGTCCCGCCATCCGCCTACATTCTTCCCCTGCGTATCCTCCGCACAGTTTCCTCCTTGGAGGAGTGCGTCGTCTAACGTGCCTTAGGTGCCCTCTCTTCTCTCAAAAGGGTAGCGTATAGCTCACGAGGGGGGAAGAGAGAGAAAACGAGAGTAAGGCGCGAGAGGGTAAAATGCGCGAGAAAGAAGGAGACGACGAGAGAAACCCTCTTGGGAGTAACCATCGGTGCGAAGAACGTGCCAAGTGGCTGTTTACATCAATTTTATCGCCGATTTCTGAACCCCGCTGCCAGAACAGATTCCGCGCGCTCCCGCGTTTGAACTATGTTGTGATATATGTTGCAAAGGGACGAGTTGCGAACGATGATCTCGATAGAGTCGGTGATTTGCGATTTATCATCCCGATACACGGTCAGAGATTATCAACGCGAGCATTATAGTCGCAATATATGATTTAAATTTAATTAAATAAAAAATAAGTTGATAAAAATACGTAATATTGATAATTATATGTATATATGTAAAATATTATTACATATATACATGTGTGTATACAATATAATAATTATACATACAATATAATTATTACACGCGCACATACACACGCGGGCGCATGATAAAACTATACATAAACGCCGTGTTGAAATTATTCAAAAATTATAATTACTTAGTTATTATTAAAACGTAAATGCCTATATGTAAAGAGAACGACATAACTTTCTTATCTAACAGTCAACAAAATTACGCGACAACGTTTCATTCACGTTGGCTGACAGATAGACTGAACAACGTGGGCGAATCAATTAAACCGGAACGAGTAAGATAAATTTTGATTTATTCCGAGTACGGTATGTCCACACACACACACACACACACACACACAGTATTAATATCCAGTACCCAAAGAAACCACGTTACAAAGCTAAGTCTTACGTGATTCGCGGAGAATAGGACACGTCTGCGACAGCGCGTGCAGCAAATAGTCGCACAGACCTCTCCTCCTCTCCTCCCCGTCTTTGCTAAACGGATTATTATCTGTAATATTCGGCCTTGAGACGTTAAACGCGCCGTTTCGAATGTACAGCGTAGATATAATAATTGAGTTTCCGACGATACAACCGATAATACTTTCTTTTCGAACAGTTTCGCGCGCGCGCGCGCTTTCTTCTCTTCCCATCCTTTCCGTGACAGAGAAACTATAGCTACAGATTATATAAAACAAATTGGAAATGAAATTAGACAAAACTGGACTTGTGTGGCTTTCGTTAATTCATCGTGTGCGTTAAATTAAGTGCATTTTTTTGTTAAACAGAGAATTTTAAACAAACATTTGTCACAATTTTATCTTTCAGTGATACGTATATAGAAAAGCAGCGTATAAGTGTGCGTGTATATACGATATTTATAGCCATTCGTATTTGTGATTTCGAAAATCACGAGACGTACTTTTATACTATCTCGGCATTATAACGTCGACGACAATCTTTCTTTCGTCATTCGTCGAGTCTACAGATGGAGATATCGTTTCCATCGTCGCGATGGGGATGTTGCGGGAATGAATTCGGTGTCGGACACGGGGAACGCTTGACCACTACTTCGTTCGTCCGGATGATGGAAGGACGTGTCCACGGTGGACGAAAGAGCACAGTGAGCTGAGAGTGGGTGGCGGTATAGAAGGGGTGGGTTGGAACGGACTTAGGTGTGTATGCGCACATCCTCAAGCCGTTGCATCCCTCTATCCGGGCAATAGCGGCCCTCACCCCGCGGCTGTACACACCGGTACCGGATAGAGGGTTGCTCGGGAGCCGATCTGGGACGTGTGCTGGGCAGGCGAATACGGAGGTGGTCGTAGCGGGGTGAGAGTCGTAAGACGGCGGGCTGGATAGTGGGCGAGAAACGTGGGGGAGAAAGGGGCCGCGAGACAGAAAGACGTGCAGATATACATGCGCGCGTACATATAATAGAGAGACAGAGAGGGATGGAGTTGGAAAGATGGCAAGGGATTCAAGGGAGTCGTGGTAAGGAAAGGGAGAGGAGGAAGACGAGAAGGAAGGAACAGAGAGTGAGGACAAGGAAGAAAGAGAGAGAGAGAGAGAGAGAGAGAGAGAGAAAGCGCAGAACGAGAAGGAGGTGGAGGCCGGTGGTGGTTGAGGGGGTTTGGGTGCATGAGAGGGCGCGCGAGAAGGGGGTACCGTTAATTCCCCGATACAATGCTCATATCACCTTCCCCTTTCCCTGACCACCCACCGCCACCGCTCACGTCCTCCTTCCTGCGCACCCTCCCGCTGCCCACCCCTCGCCCCGCCAACTCCACGGCCTCCTGCTTGCTTGCTTGCCTGCCTGCCTGCCTGCCTGCCTTGCCTGCCTGCCTGCCCTGGCTTCGCCTCGCGGACGTTCCTTGTCTTACTGGCAAACTTAATCGATATTTCACAGTTTCTTACCCCCCTCCCCGTCTACATCGTCCTCCTCCGTCTTCCTTTCTCCCTTTCCTGCCTTTATCGCGTCCTCCCATTCCCGCTCGCGCTTCTGCCGCGCGCTCTTCGTGTCCGGCCGCAGAGAGTGGGACGAGGAGAGCGAGAGAGTCGAGAGAAGAGAGGCATCTTCCTTCCCTCCAATCGCACTTCCGAGAGAACGGCACAGGGCAGCGGCGCGGCGCGCCGCGCTGGCTGGGCTGGTGTGTTCACTCTCTCTCTCTCTCTCTCTCTCTCTCTTTCTCTTTCTCTCTCTCACTCTCGGTACGCGGGTTGCAAATATCTATCTGCATATTGTATTACACGTCACGATAATGTAGACCCCCCGGGTCTCTTTCTCTATCTCTCGCCATCTCGGCCCGCTCGCTCGCGCCTTCTCTTCTTGCGGGCGCTGATCGCCACCCTCTCCCCTCTCTATCTTCGCGCCCCCTTCTTGTTTTCGGACGGGTATTGTGTGACGCCTTGCAAACACGCTGCTGCATCGTCCGACGTCCACAATGAGAAACGATCCCTTCCATTTTTCATGGGCGGCCACGAGCCGCGCGCCGGTATCTCATTATTGTAATTGGGTGACGCGCGCGTGCCTCGTGCTTCGGCACAAGGAAGAAGAATCGGACCGTACTCGACTTCTGTATGCTAATGAGTTAACCTCGCAGAGAGATTGCCGAAGTCTCCCAAAAAAAAAAAAAAAAAAGAACAAAAACAACGCGCATATATAATTCACTACACAATTAATCTTCGAGCAATTGAGTTAAATGGAATAAAATTAGGATAAAGTTAGACAAATAAGTAAATATTTATCTCTCATAATTAATTAACACGTGTGTATATATATCGCTTTTTAAATTTTCTAATCAATAATCGATTTCCGTTGAGATTAGAATTATCGACACTCTCTTTCTCTTTCTCTTTCTTTCTGAGCAAAAAGACGAGCAACCGACAAGATCTCTCGCGGCAGCGAGAACAAGTTAAAAAGTAATGAAAGAAAGTGCGAGTCGGAGCTTAGAGAAGCGCTTGGCGATACCGGTACTTTTAACATGACGTTTACATGATTTACCGTTTCCGTTGCATGTTGCTTTCGAATTGACGAACCAGTTCCGATTACAGAAACGCGTTTAAGCGCACGTACGACCTAAATTTAAATTTTGTTAGTATCTCTCGATGTATCTCTCGTGCGTGTGTTCTTATTATAAAACAAAAAATATTATGCATTTATCGTTTTTATTACATCGCGCGATGTATATCGAAAGAGCAAAACACACGTTGAACTCTTCGATTACATCGATCGGGCGTTTCGCAAAGTTTCGAATCGAGTTCGTTGATTTGGCAAAAAAAAAAGGAAGAAAAAAAAGAAGAGGAAAAAAAAGTATTTCCGGGAAGAGCCAATAACCGCGTCCATGTAGGTATCTGTCGTAAAGGAGAAGGAGATCCGTTACTGTCAAACAGTAGCGGTCGTCGTTACTGCCTCTGCCCAAGCACCTTGTGCACGTGAATCAATAGCATTAACCCATTCCACCCTATCAAAAGGAGCCGGGGTGGGTGACTACTGGTCTGGTGAAGGAGATCGGAGGGGGTGCAAAGGGGTGGCAATAGTAACAATCCTGAGGTATTTAGCCGCTCGCCCCCAGGACAGCAAGGGAGCCAAGATACCGCTAAGACCGTCCGCGTACTGTGCAGCATCCATCCCATCGCGCGCACACCCCTTTCTCTCCCTTTCTCTCTGTATGTCTGTGTATATGTATATGTATATATATATATATGTATGGTATATATATATATATATATATATATATATATATATCTCACGCTCTGTCTCTCCTTCCGACACTCTCTTCCTTCGCTCCTCCACCCCGTCGCGCACTCTCTCCACACTCTCGAATGTATCGTAGTGTATTCTCTCATACGGACTCGCCTCACGGTAGAAACTCTCGTATAAGTGTGTCCATACCGGGTGATCACCCAGAAAGCAGACCCGGCTCGGCGTGGCCTCAGGTCAACGCTTCCGAATTCGCAAGCCGTGGATCCGCATTGTCGAAATCCCCGGCCGGCCGGTATTGTTTCGCGCGATCGCTCGTAGCAGCGCCGCGCGCGCTGTCCGCTAATAGCAGTCGCCCAGGAGATGATTACGGCCCCGTTGTTGTACATGGTTATTATACATAAGGTGTTGGCTGAACGCGGCGATACATGGCGCAAATAAGGCGAGGATGGATCTCCGCGCGCGCGGAGAAGGCGGCGCGCGAAGGAGAGATTAGTCTCTCTCTCATATTCTGCCGGACGCGATCGCGATGAACTTCCCGCGGGATGAGATTCCACATTCTTCCGTTGGGTTTTCGCCGCCCGTGTGAGGTAATAAACTCTGATTATTTATTGTTACACTGTGTGTATATGAGTCGCCCGTGAAACAAATAATTCCGTGTGTACAAACGCGAGACTGGTCACTTGTGAGAATAAAAATTATCAACGCCAAAGTGTTTCGGATTCTGAAGAATGGAAAGCGCGTGAGAGAGAGAGAGAGAAAGAGAGAGAGAAGAACGCGCGCAGAGAGCCGCTTTGTTAAATATTCATCGAGAGAGGATTATTGTGTAGAGTTGATCGAGTTAGGTCTCATCCTAATCGATATTTTCGCCTTATCCACATCGCAGCGGTAGCGCGCGCGTTATTCGATTTGCCCGATACGGAAATATGCTTGTCCGCCCAGCGCGACTCCGAGCTCCTTTTCAGGTAGGACTATTTTGCAACTTTATTTAATATAGGTATTTTACACTTCCGCGTATTTTCGCGATCTAATTCCATACGTTACTAAAAAAAGAACGAGATTTCGATTCGAACAAATCTCACAATTTCTATTTTATGAAAATAGATATTTTGATAGCTCACGTTTATAAAACCGAATAGTCGCGTACTGCGCAAAAAAAAATTATGCTTTCTCTTCTTTCGCACACTCTGTCTAGATTACTTTTAATATGTGGAATATTTTATTCGCAAATCCAATACCCGCGTTCTCAAGAAACGTCAGCGCGGCAATGTCTGGCGCAATGTCGCTTATGAATGTTAATGTATATGACATCGATAGAGGCAGCAGCGACTTGCTGCCTGCCGTTAGGAGCGCACTGATCGCCTTTAGATTTAACCAAGGCCTTCCTTGTTCCGAGGAAGTGGAGCCCAGCGAAGCCCAGTAGAGCGCAGTAAAGCGCGCCGAGCGTTCGGCTACAGTGAACCACTCGAGTATGACATAAATCTCCGCTTCTTTTTCTTTTCTCTCTCTCTCTCTCTCTCTTTCTTCGCCGCGCTTATGGTATGCGTCTTGCAAGAACATGCTCCGATATATCGAAGATCCTTCCCTTGCTTCTAATTTTACTACATCTGCGCCTTTCATGTGCACATATATATATGTGTACGTATGTGTGCGATCCTTTATATGCGACGTCACGTATTACCTACCTACCCCGAGTACCGAGACTGCGAAAAAACGTAACGGCGATGTTTTCCGGCTTTTGATTCTTGCGAACACCGACAGTTTCCGTTGATTTTATTTGTTATTTTTGCCCGGAGAGACGGCTTTTCGAACTTCGTACGAGGACTTAGAGTGTACCTTTCCGGGTCCTCCCCCTCTGTCCCTTCTTCTTCTCCCTCCGCGCCCGGCATCTGAGTTTTCAAGTGTTTTTAGGAAAAGGCAACTTTCTCGTCGTGACACTTTTCTTTTGCGTCCTGTGGGCAACGAATTACACGAGCGCGCCGCGCCGTCGCTACTCGAGCTTGTCGTTTCGTCGAACGCCCATAAACTGCACCTATTTTCTCCTCTTCCTTTTTCCCACCAACCGCCGCCACTAGCCGCCCTTTTACATTTGAAAACAAATCTGTCGTAATGACCGCGCGTTAAAAGAAATTTGCCCGGAATACCCGCACGGCTTGTAACTAATTTGTCGTCTATCAATCTCCGTCTAATAAATATATCGTACGTCGCAAATGTAGTTGCGTAATTAAACAGAGTTTTAAAAACCTATTTGATTATATACATGCCATGACCGAAACAGCATAAGAATTTAAAAGAAAATTTCTTTCTTACAACTACACGTAACAATCACGGAGACAAATTAAAAAAGAACACGAAGCAGAACAGAAACATATGATAGCGACAATCAATGACATCGATGTACAAGAAGAGTTGCGCAAATTAAGATAAAAAGAAAAAATCAAGAAACAAGCGCGAAGAGCTTCGTAACAATTGAAAAGCGATGAACAGATGATGGCAGAACGGAGATGAGGGGTGGAACGTCTACTGTGGCCGGACGATGCCGGATGTGGACTGCGGTCTGTGTCATGCATCAGCAATTCACATCTCTTCGGCCTTATTGTCCATACAAAGAAAATCATAGAACCTCGCGTCTTTAGCCGTTTACGTGCGCTATCTGTGCGTATCTACTTCTGCCAACCGGAAATTTAGTTCTGTGACTGTTAATTTTTACTCGCTCTCTTCCACGAAGAAGCGTCGTTGAGAAAATAACTAAAAAACTAGACCACTTGTCACATAAATCTTCGACAAACGCGACGGTGTTTTCTCGCGACGTAACGCGAGAAAATGACAAGACGTCAGCGAAAAAACAAAATCAACATATTGTTCACTAAAATTTATCAAATTTCGCATTGTTGCACCTCGGATCTTTCACGACATTCTCATCGCCTCAAACATGCACCGCAACAAATCAACTTCTATCGAAATCCCTTCGCACTCTTTCGAGGGGGTGAAGAAGTCGACGTGCGAAGTGCTTTGTTAGGAAATCGAAGTCGGCGTCGAGGTTAATGGTATATATATGTACGTTGTTGGGTGTGTAGCGCCCGGACGCGGAATCTTCGTAAGGGTCGCGACGTGATCGAAAGGGGGATGAAATTACACGCGATGTATCGGGGCGGCAGTCACATTTGCGTGCCGCCCATTGTTGTTACCGAGTTAAAAATCTATGCCGGCCGGCCTGTGTGTCGTGTACACACGCCGCACGCACGCACGCACGCACGCACGCCCGTCCTTGATTCACTTCGATAACGCGTTCTCCGATCTCTATCGGTGGTTTATGGACGACCGTACGTGTGCGAATCACGTTGATCACTTTTGGAAAACTTCTTTTGGGCGCGGCTAATGAACACAACGACACTTAACGTTACGTAAACACACCGCTCGTGTGCGGGACAGATGCAACTTCGTTATATGCGTTCGTTACAATGTGCCTAACCCCCGAAGAAATTATTCGAGAGATAAATTATCATCGATATCGCGCGAGGAGAAGCAAAACGATCGTTTCTGCGAGCGTGGAGCAATTTATCTTTTTATTCCGAGATCGATTCCCCTGTTAATGACGCGTACCTCGACGAGCGCGCGCAGATTCGAAATTATAACGTTATTATATTCGAAGATTAAAATGAAATGCTTGGTATATAAAAATAAAATGTATCTGATAAAAAAATAAAAAAATAAATAAATTGAAAAACGCTTCATTGCCGAGCGATAAGTCGCGCGATAACTATAGAAACAAACAAAAATATACAAAACAGTACCTAAGCAGTACGCCGCCGCATTGTTTTCCTTTATGAAAAATAATCAAATGCTCGTTTATTGCAGATCGAACGTCGAAATTTGACATTGTTAAAAAAAACAAAACAAAAAAAAAACGAAAATGTGACTTCTAACACGAGACACGTGTATCACTGCCTTGTTCCGACGCTCACGTAACGCTCACGTGTACCATGCCGTAAGTGTCCGTAACACGCCATTCTACCCAAGCCATAATGCAACGCGGAAAAGGTAATGGCACAGGACAAACCTGCACGTGATGCGTTGCATACTTACGAAATCGCCTTCCCTTATTTCCGTTCTGTTCGTTGCTCCTCGAGCGGATCGAGGGGAACACTTCGCTCTCTCCACGTGTCTCTGTGTGTCTGTGCCGCGCGGATACGTATGCGTGCGTGAGTTTCCGGGGGATGGAAACCCGGGTGAGAGTATGAGGCGGTATAGGAATGAGGGGGCGGAAGGGGGAGGGAAAGGGGGTGAAGGCAGAAATGGGGCGGGCGGTGGATCGGGGATTCGAGGGAGGCGGCAGGCTGCTTGGCATGAGGAGCGTTCATCAGCCCCGAGGTTTTAAATACGAAGCGAGGAAGGGAACTAAGGAAGAAACCACCCCGTTTCTACCCTACCAGTGACGGATTGATTAAAAATCTAAGGGGCGAAAATAACATCGGGCGCCTTCGCCGCTAACGCTGCGCCTCGACGACTTGGTCGTCGCAACGATTTCTCAAATGCGAATTCGTTCCCCGTTGATATCGCTTCGTCTTGAATCTTGTCTCAACTAGTTTTTTGTTTTTGTTTTTTTACTGTTTCCATCGCAATAAACTTGTAGGTCACAAGACAGGCAAAATGAGAACAAGAGATTGTCGTGATCGTGAACGCAACTTTTTGCGCGAAAATTGTTAGTTCAACTTGCGTGACAAACAAACGGACTTGTATACGCGATAATTATGTTGTTTATTGCGAAACATTGAAAAGAACGTTACGCAAAAATTGAGTCTCTCGCAACGCGTCTCTCGCACGCGCAAACGTCGCGCGCGCAAAAATTTAGATTTTTATTCCACATCGATTTTACACACCAGACTCGTTTAATAACGTTTCGATTTGCGTTCGATCTAATTTTGAAGATGTAACATGAAATAGCGCGCTAATAATGATTAACGCGATGTAAGTTCGTTAGTTCGTCGCGCGGTAAATATTAGAGCGGATCTTAAGCTGAATGAAATTGAGTTAAATCTTTCACGAAATTAATTCAACATTTAAGCAAAACTACGGTTACAGCTGATGTTTCGAATATCTGTGTTTTTCAAAATTACTTGGTCGTAACATTCGCGAATTTACATATCGTAGTTCTGTGATTTTGATGATCTATATTGTGTACGCATCGAGTGAAATACGCGTAAAGATACGCTAAAATCTGGTAAGAAATTTTCCATGTGGTCGTCGGCCCTGAGCTAGGCCAGTCCGTCGTCTTACGCATTGGCTATGTGTAGTTTTAAATAGTCCGCTAAGGGGTGGGCACCCGGACGGGGGTGCTCTCTCACGCTCTCGGCGGATGGGGTTGATGTGGGTGAGGTGGATGAGGTAGTCGAGGATGAAGGGGGTAGAGACAGCGGTGAGAAGGAGAAAAAGCGAGCGCGAAAGAGTGAGAAAGAGAAAGAAAGAGAGAAAGAGAGAGAACGGGGCCGTGCAAGGGAGCTGACCGAGAGAGAAACGAAGAGAAAAAGCAAGGGGAAAGAGACGGGGGATAAAGAGCGGAGAGTAGACGACGAGGGCCGTCGGAGATAAGACGCAAACGAACCCCCTTTCGCGTGTCTCGATCGATAGCTCTACGCGGAAAATTCGAAAGTAAGATGCAATTAAACAGCGAGCGAGGGTAAGCAAGAAAAGGGGTGAGTTTTCCAGCCCCGTAGGCCCTCGCCCCTGCCCTCTTCGCGTCTTACCATTCTCCTTCCCCGACCCCCCGGTACCACTCTAGCAGCCCTTCGACGCCGCTACCCACCCGTTCTCGACCCTACTCGATCCACCACCTTTCCACCGCGCGCGTAGCCCGTGTTCCTCCTTCGTCTTTCTTCCGCGGCGCTTTTCCTTCTACCTCCCACCGATGGACTTTCGTCTTCTCGCGCGCCCACTTTTCTCCCTCATCGCTGTACCTCTCTCTTTTTATCCTCTCTCTTTCTTTGCCGAAGACCGTGCACGCTCCGTCCGGCGTCGTCGGCCCGAAGGGAAGCAACCCTTTTTCTCAACCCCCTCTAGTATTTATATTGAGCGTCTTAAAGCATCCTCCCGCCGTCTTCCCCGCGCCTCTTTGCCACTTCTCTATTTTCTTCTGTCTTCCTATCTCTTCGTCGTTCGTTACTACACACACTCTTAACCGCGTCCACCTTTTTCCCGTCTTCTCCTCCGTCTAATTCCTGCTACACTTACCCTCTCATGACTTCGGCATTTTGATGTTTAAATGCTCTTTTCGCGGCCGATGGGTACAAGACAATTGGTAGTCACTGTCTTCGCTGAGCAAACGATCTTCATCTCATTCTCTTTATCTTTCCATCGGCTCTCTCTCTTTCTCTTTTTCTCTCTCACTCTCTCTCTCTCTCTGGATTTCCTCCGCGTGTTACCGCTCGACGTCGCGCGTCCTGCTTCTCTTTTATCTTCTTCTTATATTCTCTACTTTTACGTTATCTCTCATTCTCTTTTCCCTGTTTCTTCTTTCGTCTTGTGAAGACGTCGTTCGACCGTGCAGACGTTATCTCCAGTATGCAACGGGAATTAGTAAATATTCTTGAGGTCGCCGGGTGAATGCAAACGGAAAACACACGACACAGCTCTTTCTCTCTCTCTCTCTCTCTCTCTCTCTCTCTCTCATAGCCCAGCAAGTAGCGACTTACTATACGTATTGTTAAGGACACACATTTTTCCAATGGCTTTTCTTTAAATTTTAGTCTAATTAGTGCAACGCTAAAAAAACTTGAAGAAAATATATATATATGTGTGTTTGTTCCATAAATGTATTCAAAGAAAAAATTATCTATACTCGTAATTCATTAATTGACTTATTAGTTTACGTCGTGCAACGTTCGTATTTCGCAATAGAATTACAGCTACGGTAATGTCAAGGGAGACTCCGAAGAATCGTAATTTTATAAAGTAATTAAAAAGTGACGGCGAAGAGCTTAGAAACAGGAATACTCTTTGAGCGAGTGTAATACGGGTAGCACATGGTACGCTCCTTATACCCGCAGGAAGTCCCGCGACTTTCTTCTCGGGGAAAAGCGCATATCGTTAAAGACACACGGTTTCATTTAGCCGCGCGGCTCTTCCGCGTCTTAATTTCCCCCGTCTCGTGGCGCGCTAGATACTAACAACTCGCGAAGTTAAAAAGTCAGTAACGGCGGTGTCTAAAGATAGCCATATTACACTTTTTATCTTTTGTTTTTTTTGTTTTTATTATATTCAGCGCGCGATTAAACTTCTCCGTTTCTCCTCTCGTGTAACAACAGTCAGTAATGATTATGAAACACATGCCGTGCAAAAACCAACGCGCGCATACGTATTTAAAAAAATAAGAACGATATGTTACAACTACGTATGTGTGTAAATACACCCATTGGAACATGCGTTGCAATAAGAAACAAACGTTTTGCAACACAAAAAGATACAGAAAGTAAAATACTCAAATAAATAATTAATACTTAATATTTAAATCTCTTTTGTTTAATGACACGTCATATTGAGAGAGTTGCTTATTATATACAATAGATTTTCTGTGCTATGTTTCCTGCTTTTGTTACACGAAATGCACGCCAGTAGGTATTGCATGCAAAAAGTGCGCAATCGTTAAAATCGGTCCATTGATCGGTCGCGACACGACTATGCAATGAAGTCGTAATTATGAAGCGAGTGCAGAATAAATATTCGCAAGACTCGGTCACTTCTTTAACAGACAATAGCTCAGCCGTTTTACAAGGACTCGAGTCTCTTCCAACGACGAAGTGCATATCATTAAAGACACACGACTTCATTGCGCGCGGGCTTGCTTTGCCCGAGACTTAATTTCTTCGCCGTGGAACCGAACAGGATAATAGCGTACCCTTCGTAAAGTTCACGAACGTGAGTATACATCGTGACGGCGCGACACTCGCGCGCGCAGAAATACTAAATGTGGAAGATTTTTTTTTGTTTTTTACTTTTTTTTATAACACAGTCTGGAGAACTGCCAAAGTTCGTCGACATCGCGTAGTTGTAATTATAAAATATGCACGAAGCGGAATGTCTGCCCCGACTCGCGGAAATCGTAGTAAAGCAATACGTCTTGTTACTGCGTTTTTCACAAATAAACGATCAAGAGGCTTTCCCGAAGAGAATTGTTTCTCTCGCGACTGCATTTTGTTTTGTTTTGTTAATTATGCTTCAAAGTAGTCTTCTTTGGCGAGAACAAAATTTGCATGTGTTTCAAAAACCGTCGGAACATATTGAGAGCGTGAAATAATTATATTAAGAGGGATTTTTAAAAAGTACATGAAATCGTAAAAATAGATTTAAACAATGTTACCTTGCACGTATTGTGCAGAGGATCTATTCAATGACATTAAATCTGATCCAATGGACATTTCGCGACACTTACCGAACTGTAATAAATTTTTAATCGCGTCCCAAATTGGAGCAATTATCTCGTGTGTGTTCTATTTTCTCTCAGAAAATTTCGATTCTGTCGGCACAGAATAAACCGAGTAAATAAGAAATTTTGCCTGGCTCACAAACGGAAGCACGCGAGTTCTCATAGAGTTCGTGCACGAAGATACTAATATTTTTTCCTATTTTTCACGGTCGCTCTCTCTCTCTCTCTCTCTCTCTCTCTTGGAGCGAACTTTGCTCGGAAATTCCGCAGTGCTCATCGAGATATATATAGTTCATGGCTGGAATATTAATAAGGTATGTATTAAAACAAACCGTGTACTCACACAGTTTTTGGACCGAGGTAAATAGGATAATGAAGCCGAATATCCAAATCACGAGAAATTGGATGTACAAAAATTCCGGACCGAGTGCGATCGGTGCAAGAAACAAAAAAACCGTCACAGCTTACAACTAGATAAGACACAAGAGAGAGAGAGAGAGAGAGAGAGAGAGAGAGAGAAAGAGAAAGAGAGTTAAGGAGAACGGGAGAAGAGAATAAATTCTACGTAACGCGCGCGCGTTCCGCGCCACCAAAGGATTCCTCAAACATTTGACCGGATCATCCGCCGCTTTCTCGTGCGTAAGCCATGGCAAAATGACGAAGGAATGCCTCCTTCTTCCTTCTTGCGCTGAGAGATACGAGTTATGCGTAAACGTGGTAGCTTGCGCGCCGCTATATACCCGGTACTCGTGATTTATTCATTCTAGATACATAATCGTTCACCCATAAAGCGAACACAGCAGATATCCTTCTACTCGGTTGCGTACGTACGAGCGCGACCGGGTATCTGTGGCAAATCTGCTCTGCTCTCGTGATTTATATTTATAGCGCTCGTAACTTCGCATATATTCTTCCGTTTCGCTCTACGCATAATTAGCTCGACCGCGAGATCGCGCGGTCTCTCATCTTTGCGCACATCCAGAAGAAAAGAGGATTCTTTTTCGGTTGGCGTAAAAAAAAAAGAAAAAAAACGCGATCGATTTCTGCGTAATTCGAATTTTATTTGCAATATTGCGTGAACAAGAGTAGATAGAAAAATGTGTGTCAAGTTAGAGAATTCTTTGGCGAGTATAAAAATTGATTTGCAACCAACTTCAATTTGCGTACAAGAAGAGGAAAGGATGGTCTCTGTGATCGTTTAATTATCGGTCGCTCGGGTTCTGCGCGCGGCATTTTATCGTGATTCATGACTAGTGTGCAACAACACAACAATTCGCTTGACGCCGGTCCCACATTCGCCAAGCACGATAGGTTCGGTCGCTCGTGCGGGCGCGCGCGCGAATCGACACAAGAAACGAAACAGATCGCGGGAGACCGCTCCCACATCAATCATCTTTCGCAGTTTCGTGGTAGAAAGGATCGGTTGCGGAGCAAATCGTTCCATTGGGGGTCAGTCCCGGTTGCGCAACGAGTCAACGTCGGGCCGCGAGACAGCGGAACCCCGTGGTACCGAAGAGGAGAGGAATACACCGCCGCGGCGCGTATAACTGGTCTTGTTGACTTAACGGATCAATTTGATGCAAATCACTCGTTTGCGATATACACTCCCCCGTTGGCGCGGGGTATCCCTAATGCCAACCCGAGAGCGTTGCTCTCGCAGCCGTCCCCGGTCCCGTCTGGCGTCATGTCCGTGCACAGCATTTGGAAATTAGCGAATGGGTCAATTACGGTCCAATGGAACGAGATGGGGACGCGCGGGAGAGCGAAGGACGGGGAATAGAGCGATTGCGCGAAGAAGACTTTGCGGCAGGTCACGGGGTGACTGTGGGAATCCTCGTGACGCGTCCCAATCGTTTACCGCGGTTACGTGCGCCGAGCGATACCTCGTCTTTTCGTTTCTTCTCGTTGCGAAAAAGAGATCCGCGGTTTTAAACCACGTCTCTCGCATCCTGGATGCGATTTACGATCCGCGTTTTACGAAGCGCGGATGACACACCGGTTAGTTGTTTTACGCACGCGTAAACAACTCCGTACCGACAATTCTGATACGTACATTCTATTATTGAAATTATATTTTATGTGCGCGCGTTGTTCTACGTCAGTAAAATAATCCAGTAATAATTGAAGAGCTTAGGAAACAGATGGAACTCCGCCACGGATTCTCGTCACTAATACTACTCGTCTCAATCGAAAACCCGGTTGCAAGAACAAGACACGCCTACACAGAGCATTATGTCAATAACACTCACTCTTTGTTTCTATTTCATTATTTCTCTCAGTCGAAATCTAATAACAAAAATAAGAATCCACTCTCACATCCTTTCCCGCCATCTCTCTATATCGTTTTATGTTTTTCGAGAGCAATTTTTGTTTGCAAATCTATCTCGTTATTCTCGTGAATATGTAGATTCCGACTTTTTGCCGCTTTTACATTCGTTACAAGTTTCACTATTCGCGCTTCATTCTCGGTTGCGCCGCGAAAATTTCCATCCCCCTTAATATCGCGCTCTAAGAATAAGGAGCGATTGTGAGTGGAATTTCAATTATCCGGCCCCAATTAAACTTTGCTGAAATTTAAAAATTATGTACGACCCCAGCTAGCGCGCTAGCGTTTCTCGCTACCGATTGCAGACTACACGTTGCTTCCATTAAAAGGTAATTAAATTACAGTTCGCTATCGATTGCGAGAGACTCGGAGAGACAGTGGGTCATGAGGTGACTATAGAAATCTTCCGTGGAGCGCGCCTCGGCTGCTTAGCGTTTCCTCTGAGTCTTAACAATGCAAATGTCTTCGTGTCTGTTTTTCATTCGCGTTATCAATAAAAATACTCTCAAGCAACGTCATCGCTAATCAGTTATTACGTTGTACACGCGTGCTGTAAACATTTTCGTCAATACTTACGTCGATCTCTTGTGACTCCGTCCCGGATAATTGCGATATAATTTTAGACAAATTGAATAATTAACAAATACATTGCGACTTTTGCGCGTGTTCTCGAGAAACTTGGTCGATCGCGCGTCGAGAGACCAGAATTCGCGATAAAGGCAAAGCCACGCAAGCGATCAAAAGCTCGGGCGTGTACGATGCGAATCCGGACGGAATCGCCATCGAAATACACCGAGTCTCGATCTTGAGTGGCCATGGCGCGGAACAGCGCTCGATGGAGCGGAACTACCAGTCACCTGCTCGCTTCCGGCACGCCGCTGTGGTCGTCCTCCCGCCGCACAGCATCTCACCTGACCCCTTCTGGACTATCCTCGGAACATCTCCACTGTTCTTGCGTCCGTCCTTCTTTCTCCTTCACTCTCATTTCTTAGTTTCCGTCCCGCTTCTCTCGGGGTTCTGTTCTTCGAATGCACACGTCCGCGCGTTTGTACGTTTGCGCGTCGTGCTTTCGTGCGTACGTATATGTGTATACACACACACACACACACACACAGTACAGCGTGTTTCAAAAATTCAATAACAAGCTCTCTCCGCTTAGCGCGACAACAAAATCTGCGAATTTTTTTTCCTTCAAAATGTTAATTTTGAGAATATTGAAAAAAATACGCCACCCTTTTTTCGGATCGACATTAAAACCGTGCGCTACTTAAGCAGGTTGACAGAGAGGGCAACACGCTTAAATAACAAGAAACTATTTTTTATTAATTTCGAAAGGTGAGCTCGTTTTCGAGAATTCACTTGCCAAGATATTAAATATAAAAACGGACAGTGATAAATGTTCCCTTTGTAATGTGAGAAAAATTCAAGTAGATTTAAAATATTAAGATGCTTCTCTTTCTCTCTAAAACGCCCTGTATCCGTGTATAATACGCGCATGTTCCTCGGTGGCTACGCCGCTTGCCTGGGAACGCCGAGCATGACTAAGCGCTATACGGTTGCTTCGAATCCGAACTGGACGACCGGATCGAGCGATCGTCGGCGGCCGATGGTCGGCCGGTTAATCGGGGCACATTTACACATAGAGAAGAAGAGAAGAAAATCGCGTAGCTGTGATTGCTCGCAGACTCGAGACGGCACGTTTCGACGAACGTCACTTTTCTTACGCGCGTTTCGACCGACGCGCGTTTCTCTTTCTCTCCTAGCAACAGGAAATTAAGCAAATCCAGCATCTTAACAAGATCCGCATTGTGTCTTCGATGTCCTGTATCGAGCGAGATTTCCATCTTACCATTCACGTTTGACTGACAGAATCTATTTACTTCCGTAGATCCGCGATCACGTTACCAATCGCGTAACTAATCAATCGTTACTTGCTCGGTGTTCGGTTGTGCACAATTAGCCCATACGGTAATTAGAAAATTAGTAGGTAGATAGATAGATTTTTTTATTTGGTCAAAAAGTAAAGCGCGATGAGAGAAAAGACGTCGGTGCGACGTTTCGCAAGTTACACACGATGTTTGTCTCAGCTCGGCGACTCGTAGCGTTCGTCGGAATTATCGCGGCGGAGTAAGAATCCACCGGTGTTTGGGCCGGTCTTCAATTAGCGGATTTAAATCGAGGATTTAGAGGAGAAGAGCGGGAAAGGGGTTAAGCTAAGAAATGATCTCGTTTAAAGTTTCGGTCTCGCCAGTACTAATCTGGAGCTGAGGCTTAACGACTAACCTCCGATCCTCCTTCTACCTTCCGACCACCACCACCACCACCACCACCGTCATCACCACCCACGTAAACGCTCCGCATACACACGTACACACGCAAGCTACGTGGTGGAAAATCAGGAGCCGAGGTTGGTGTGCACTTATCATCAGCTGGTCCTTCACGATCCGACGATCCGAACTCTCTCTCTACGAAGAGCCCCATGCCCCGTCCCGACGTCGTCATCGACGATAAGTCGATCGTGCAAAAGCGATCGCGCGTGCGCTCTTTCGTCGAAGGCGGATAATGACGTCGAACTTTCGAACCTACTGTTATTACCGTTACCGCGGAATGCCTCTCGCGCTCTTACGATTATTACCGAAGAAACGTTTCTCGGATCACCAGCGCGCACGCTCGCGGGAAACTTTCATGCGAGGCCCGGACACTCGCGCGCAGAAATATGCCGAATATATGACGTGCGCTCGCAGTCTTTGAAAAAGAGATTATATACACGACTTTATTTTATCGCTTGTGCGATGATTGCAAGAATTTTTGTTTAAAAAAAAAAAAAAAAACATACACAGTTACATAAATTATAAAAATTAATCTTCTCCTTCTAAATTAGAAAAATAAACTAAACTTCTCTCTCTTATGTTAATCATGTCATTGTTCGCAAGTGCAGGATCGTATAAGAATTCTTACTTGCTCATAGCGCCGATTCGTATTTCTGATTCATGCGCGAGCTCCTCGTTTTGCAGAAAATAACGAGGCGCGAGAACATCGCTATCGTTAGCTGCGACGCTCATTCTTTCCCAGCGGCCACGCTCGGAGCGCGTAACTGCAACATTATCGTCGCTAAGCATTACGGGCGTATTTTTTTTCTTTTTTTTTTTTTATATATAGGCAGGTGTCTCTCGCGTTCCATTCAGAAAATCGCGGTTCCAAAAATATACATCGGTTGGCGGAAATTTCGCCGACATCCGCATTACAAGACACGCGACATGCAGTCGACTCGCGCTCGACTCTAATCACGTAAAATCAATTAACGGCATTACGAACGTCGCGTATATAAACGCGAAAGCTTGCTCTTCGCGATTCGTCAACGGAAATCTGATACATAAGTAAAGCTCGCGTCGTACCGTTTATTCGTTCCCTCTCTCGTCTCGAAGAAGAGGAAACGGCGTAACCTGCTTTTCCTGGAATAACCGAGCCGATTTTTATTGTTCCAAAACATGTCATTTACGAACGCGGTGGCGCTATTACTGTTTGTCGAATGAGATAAACGCGGGAATAATTATTTCACGCATCCGGTGGGGTACTCGCGACCGTGCAAATGCGCCGCGCGATGTAACGCGCGGATAAATACTTTATCGCAGTCACAACTGCCAGTCAATCTTGCAACCGCGCAATTGTCTCATCATCGTTGAATGCATATTTCGTAACGGATTCTTCTTTGGCAATTTCGAAATCGAATTTTCGCGCGGCGAACATTTTCGGAATAAAAGAAGCTAATCGACTGAGAAATCTAGCTAATGAATTTATCTAATATCAAATGGGGAAACTTTTGCGAGCAATTTATTTATAGATCACATACATGTATAGATCACATAACCTTTAGATATGAAATGTAACCGTCGTAAAATATAGACGATTAGCAAGGTTGGCTTCGCGATGGTTTTTTTCGTACGCGAAGGCACATGTGTGCAACAACTGAAGGAAACGCTGCGTTTCGCTCCGGGAGAAGGGCCCTATTACACGGCCATAAAACTCGGGTTAGGTCTCATGCACTGTTATACGCATCCCGTGCAACTGGTTGAAAGAAAAAACCACACTCTGCTCACGACACTCACATACCTGTGTGCAGGATTCTCGTCGAGTGTCTATTGGTCGAACAGAGTCGGTGCGAAAGAACGAAAGGTGTCGTTTACGAATTGACTGAAAAATTCTTTTCAGAAAGAGTCGAGGCAAGGCACGAGAGACGAGTAAGTCAAAAGATAATTTATTTTCACAAATCGCGCGAAGTAGCAAAAAGTTAATATGCGAGTTCAAAACTGTTTTTCTTGAAAAAAAAAAATTACTAAAAACTTTTCTTGGAAAAACTTTTCTTGAAAAAACAATATTCACTTTCTTAAAAAAAAAAAAATGTTAATGTAGTTACAAATTGCTTGCAAAAAAATCCCAAAAAAACTAATAACAAAGAAGTAACAAGAAGGAATAAGAAAACAGTTTTCCTCTTGCGATAGATTGTGAATAATTACAGCGCCATGATTACCGTGCCGCACTCGCAGAAAGAAAGCCAGAAGTCGTTACGGTAATCACCATAATGTTTACAAAAAAAAAGTTACATACACTCGTCGATGCGTAGGATGGTTTTTTCACCGCGAAGGAAACCGAGTCCGATGTTGCAGCTTCGACCACAATAAACCCCTGCACATGAGGGCTGAGAGAGTGTGTGTTCTATCAATCGGTCGCCGCGCAAAAATCCATGTACGTTTAAAGAGCGTAGCAAATTTATTGCGCACAATGTGGCGCTTTACGGCCGCGGTAAGAAACTCATGACCTTTGCCGGTGGCGCAAGAAATATATATCTTTTCCGAGAGATCCATACATACAGGAAATACGAGACGATAAAATTTTATACAGTTTGTGTGTGCGAACGAGTGCGACGAGTGAGACAATCGACGGAAAAATCGTTGCGCGATACAAAATTCAGCGAAAACTGAGAGAGAACCGAGTTGTCAGATTGATGAGAAAAAGACAAGTCTATAAAAGAAGCAACAGGGAAAACGAAATTTTTGCGGGAATAAATTATGCAAAATAAAGATTGACCTACAAAATCAACACGATAAAATTATGTAATCTGTATGAGGAATGTTCGCGCGCATACGTTCGCACAATAAATGTAAATCTAACAAGAATGTTCGCGCGACCGATACTACTTGCCAATTGTTGAGAGACGAGTTCGGTTGCACGCTTTCCGAGAATCTATTACATCGAAAATGAGAGAAAAGCATACGCGCGCTCCAGTGAATTTATTGCGGCTGACGCGATCGCGCTAAGTAGCGCGCATAAAAAAGCTATAAAACGTTGTAAGTGCCACCCGAGATTGGCAAATGTATAAAGAAAAGCAATAGAAAATTGTATAATGTTCAAAATCGCGAAGAAAGAATACGAAGAGCGTGAAGAGCGCGCGTTGCGATAATAATCGATTTCTCGGGGATGATGATGCTATATATATATATATTTTATGAGAAGCGCGTGAGGACGAGAAGGATAAATCGTGGTGTCAGATATCGTGTTACTAATTCAGCAACCCTTGAAACGTATCTATTCATCAGCCATCAGGTGCACCCGCACACACATACACACGATCAAACTAAAAATTTCGAAAATTTTAACTTTTCTATTTAACAAGTCAAATACATATGTTTATATGTATTAAATATGTTTTCTATTTAACGAGTTCAAACATTTGACATTTTTGATTACCGAACAAATCAAACAACTCTGAGTAATTATCAGAAATTTATTTGACACTAGAGCCACCGCGAATATATTTTTGTGCGTAAAATAACTTAAACGATAGTCAAAATGCAGACGAATCTTTACATTTGACAACATTTGAGTGAAAGATAAATTATTTTACACACTGATATCCGATGATATGTGACTCTGTTGTCAGACAAAGTTTCTATTCTCAACATTTTATAGTCGGAACGGTATGAGTTCCACTATGCGGATTTTACCGCAAACTCTGAGGAATAGAAAGAAAACACCGAATGCATTTGTAGAAAGGGACACGACGAGCGAGCGGCACGGAAGCAAGACGAGGACGCTCGAGTAAACGACGGACACGGTGGTGTGAAGATAGAATACGGAGCCGATGTGGGAACGAAGAAGAGAAGAGCTGTGCGGGGATAACAATGCGAGCGATAGAGAGTTGAACCGGAAGCGGAGTCAATGACTGGGAGGCTCGAGTTAAGTTCGTTCTAAGTGACAAGAAAGCCCGACGATTCGCGTTTATGTACGCCCTCGCGCGTATCAACGCGGTCGCGCATGATCGTTATTGAACGAGCTGTGAAAATCATGTGCGAGAGATTCCGTAGGCGAAGTGAAGGGGAAGCGTGTCGATCCGTAAGGCAGACGTCTATAATTTTAAGTGGCTTTTGCGAACGATATTATAGCGTAAAATAGACACGTGATATATAAATTACATATGTGTGGTAAATAAAATTTTTGTTTTTACAAGTTTTGCATAATTTAAAATATTAATCTCTCTCTTTCTTCTACTATAGTTTTGTAGTTTTTCTTATCGTTTAAATGTATTCTTTTTATGACAATATAACAAATGTTTTAATATGTAAGATATAAATAGTTGTAAGTAGCGAAAAAAGGTCGATCGACGCGGTAACCTCAGACGTTGTTTTTTTATTTTTTATTTTTTTTTTAACGTTTGTATCTCGGAACATTAAGCGACGATTTTCTTCGCGTCAAGCGAACGAAGACGTCGAAGACGACAGCCTCCTGTGTCGCTTTTTTTTCGTGTCCACGCTTCTTAAGATCCGATACCTCGGACGGATCGCAGGCCAAGCGGGAGCTAGTCGATGTCCGGAGTTCCGCGCTTCCCACACTCGGCTCGCACGACCTCACATTAACTTCATTCGTAGCCCGGACCACGCCGAGATGCGCGACTGATGCGTGTCCAGGAGATAGAAGCTCGGGAAGGAGGCAGGGGGTGAGGGAGTAAACCATGCCCGAGTATATTACGAGAATCGATCGACTTCCCTCCGGCATCTTCTCCCTTTTTCTTCTTCTTACTCGGCTTCTTCTCGGGCGCTCCTCTTTTTAACTCACGTCTCCCGCTGAATGAATGCGGCTCGCCGTGTGAGCTTCTTCCGTACGCCGCTCTCTGCTGCTATTCCACTTCGTTTACAGTTGATCTCGCGTACGTACGAATCCTTTAACGCGATTACAAAGTTTATCTCTGAACTTGAGATAAAGCGACTTCACAAAGTATAAAGAGAAAGAGAGAAAATTCGAGAGAGAGAGATATATATATATATACATATATATATATACAATTCTAATATACATCTAGTTTTGCGATTTAGAAAAATTCAAATAATATTTTGTTAGAAAACATAAATATTTTCTACAATTTTTGTAAACACTTGCATATCATTAATATTTTCGTCTTGACTTAATTTCAAAGTTAAGTGTCACAATTTGTCTGAAAAATCGCAAATCATATACGGACGAAATGCTTCAATTGAGATTCCTCATTGTTCTAATTTCTTACTACATAGACGGGAAAGGCTTTGGTTTTCAACCGTGGGCATTAAAAACTTTAATTTCCTTGTTTCTTTGATCCTCAGACGGTCTTTCTCAGATTAACAACTCAAGCGCCGATCAAAAGTCGGACATTTTATGCCGATGGTCTGCGATAAAGTAAATAAATTTACGTTTTCCCTCGAGCGCGTTGTTATAATACAATACTGTTTAATGTGGCCTGAGAATCTTCGCGTTTTCAATATTGTCATTCATGCGAGACGATAATGATAACTGTAAATCCGATCGTCGTCAAGATGAAGCCATCGAACATCGCTTTTTCCCACGAAAAGACGCGCCGTGACATCGCGCGATCTCTCTCCCCGATACAAGTGTGCGAGATCCACATGGAAACTCACATGTACGTATGTCCACAGGTGTGAAATTACTCGCTTTCGTCGCGCGTCCTTTCTTTTTTTTTTCTTTTTTTGCCCTCGACGAGCGATTTTACAGTCCGCATGCGTCTCTTAGCCCAGCACGCCTACGTGGTAAACGTGATGGATACCCACCGCGACGACGACGACGACGACGACGACGACGACCGACGACCGTCGCTCATTCCCGGCTGTTAGTCCACGAGAATGTAGAGTAAAAAGCGCCGATATAGACGTACACGAGAGAGCGGGGCGAGGCTACTTTTTCCTGCTTCTCTCGTTGGGTACCGCCCACGAACACGCCGCTGTCCACCTACGGCGACTCATTCGAACCCTTTCCCTCGCAGAAGACTAATTAGAGAGGCAAATGGAGGGAGGAAAGCTATATCGCGATTTAATGAAAGAGCCGCCCTTTCCGGGAAAAGATAAACCCAACTATACGTAATAAATTCAAGTCTTATAGTCGAGTGAATTGTGACGATTCTACGGAAATGGGAGATTGTAACGTTCCGTGATTTTCTGCGTCTCGGAATTATTTTATATTTTTTTGCGTAAAGGTAAGAGAATTTTTTTTTTTTTTTTTTTTTTTCAAGAAATTTTTTTTTTTTTTTTTTTTTTTTTTTTTCAAGAAATTTGTTATCTCAATTAAGACACTGCGTCACCGTTTCGCTTACACTTTATGATGATACGAATTGATTTTTATACAATAATCCGCCTCTCTTTTTCCACGGTCCAACGATCAGTTTTCTCTTTTGTTCAATTGTTCGTCGTTGATGGTACGCGGCACGAGACGGCACAGAACAGATCACCGAAAACTTACTCTCCTCCCTTACCTTCCTCCTCCCCGAGCAGAAAGCATTGGTTCGCGCGCTCGGAGAATAATTATGAAGGTGTCGCGAACGCGCGACGTGCCGACGCGAGATCGGAAGATCCAGGCGTGAAATTAGCAATCATCCTCTCGCGTAGCACCTACGTACAAGTAATAAAACGTGTGAGAATCGAGTTGCGGGTCTCATATCCTGCGAGAGTTTATCGGAGGAGAGACACACAAATTTAATATTTACATAGGATATGAAAAGTGTGGGTAAAAGATCGACGCGGTGTGACGGGAGGGTGAGAAGAGGAAATAGAAATTGGGGGATTTCACGGAAGCCGACATGGAGTCCGCGGTTTGTGCGAGAGGAAACCAACGCGCGCGGCCGTTTCCGTCACTCGTGTTTCCTTCCCTCGCTAGAGAAGGGTTAATCAATTCTCAGACCTCTTCCTCCCTGCCATACGTTGGCTATCTAAATATCGACGAGATGAAAGTATTTGTTCGCGCGTTTTAGACACACGCTTTGTGACACACAGAACGTTGCAAACGACAAAAAACAAACGTAACGCAACAAAATGACCAAAAGACACGTTGCAAAAAAAAATATATATATATATATATTTACGGAATCACGAACGAAACAATATAATTCTCCTCTTAACTTTTGAGTTTTAATACATATTTCTTAATAAATAAAACCTTGCTGTCTTATAATATTTCAAGACTTTGAATGTAGTTTCTCTGTAGTCTCCTGCATCTCAACCGAACTATCGAACAGTTTAGAACACATACACACAATTTATTAGAAATAGATTTCAAACGAAGAACACCAGTACTTTCATACAAGAAACAAGTCTCTTACCTCGAAGCCCATCGTCGGCGAAGACGATCGCGTCGACGCGTGAAATTCATCGATCGAGCGCGTCCACGATTTCCGTCGCGAAAACGTAATAGTATCATCCGACCAAAGGCGAAACGCGGGAAAAGACGCCGAAGCGGTTGTACGCTTCTGCGAGGGCAGAACGAAGGAGAGAAGAAGCGAAGGAAGAGGCTCCAAGGCAGAAGAGGACCAGTCGTACAGTGAAATTGTTATGACATAATTAGGGGCGATTGAAAGTGAGTCGGGGAGCGAGGTAGGGGGAAAAGGGGGATGGGAAAGAGGAGGGGGAGGGTCGCTCGAACTGGAACTGCGATCGACTGAAACCACCGCCGTCGAACCATTCATTCCTCGACTCCTCGGCTGCGGTACCATTTGACCAGTTCATTCAGGGATTTAAGACTTTTCCTAGAGCTCGCCCCGTGGCGGCTTTGTTACGTTCCTTCTTCTTTTTCTCATCTCTCACGAAGCCCGTTTCTTCGGACCCGTTTCTCCGCGCGCCACACCGCCGCCGTCGATCCCCGCGAAACTCCGCGCGCCGCTCACGGTGTACTTACGCTATCCCCGGCGTCACGTGAGGGCAATTTTCTGCGCCGCTGACGGGTCGTGCAAAGATCAGAACTCTACGAACGCCTTCCAACATCCCCGCGCATCGCGTTTCACCATCTCGCGGCGGCGGCAACGGCGTCTTCCCGGAACGGGATACCTTCTGGCCTGCTGATGTTCTTCTCTCCTTCGTCGGGGTCGGGATCTTGTCGTTTTAATCGCGTTAACACGCTAAAAACTTTTTCTTTTTTCTTTACTCCGTCGTTCCCTCGCGAATTGAACGCGCATCTCTTCGCTCTTGATGTGTAACGTTAAATATTGATTTCGTGAGTCGCGTTTATTTTTACTCAGTTTCATTGACGAACAATCGCGAGAGAGTCGCGCGAGATGGAAATAAGCACGAGGAGAAGATCGCTTAATAAGATCTTAATGCGGAATGGTTACAAGCACCGATCGGCCGATGAGGTACATAAAGTAAAGTGTGTACGCTTTTCGTGGCGTTGAAAAAGTTGACGTTGACGCAATAGGTTCCGCGCTTAACATGTTAATCACTTCCCGATGACGTTTTACAATTAACAGCGGTCGCTATTAGGCCCCGCATGCTCAACGTGATATTTCCGTTATCGGACGTCGCATCGAAAAGTATAATGCGAGCGGACGTTATCAGCCGCGTTAACGAGTTTCTCGCTGGTCATCGTCGAGACAGTCTCTCTCTCTCTCTCTCTTTCTCTCTCTCTTTCTTGCTTCGCGTTCCTATCTCTCGTCGTTGCGAAATTAAACACACGTTCTCACACGAGGCGAAGTGAATTAAGATCGCGACGCGATACTTGTTCCCTCTTATGCCGCGTCATTGATTTCACCGCGGGACGTTTCTACTTTGCTCTATGCCGCGTGGAATAGGTTTATGTCCTCGGCACAATGGCCGTCGTGGAACAATCGGCCACGTTGCTACATGTCGAATCACGCGTGCACTCGAGCACGAGAGAGAAGAGCAGCGCACATATGGACGAGGGGAGGGGGAGGGGAACCGCTTCGCAGCATCATTTCTCGATTTAATCGATATCGGAGCTCCGTAGTCTATTCTTTTGCTTTCCTCTTCCACCTCTCACTTGTCGTCGAGTTATTTTTCGAACCGTGTCACGTTACATCGCGTCGACGCTCGTTAACACGAGACGTCGTTTAACACGTTTCGATCGCCACGTCATCCGCGTAAGTTTCCGCGGGAAACGACGAAATCACCCGCTTGTAACGGTTGACGTTTTTTTTTTTACTTACCTCGACGACAAAAAAAGATTTTATCGAGTTGTTCTTAAAAATATTCCTATATCCTAATAGCAACAATATGTACTAATTGTTGGTACGATATAAATAAATAAAATTATATACAATGAGTATCACGCACACAAACACGAGATTCAAATACTATTCTGGTTTCAGGAGCGCGGCAGTCAACATGTTAAAAAGATCGAAACTCAGGTTGACTGAAACTATGTCAGGGTTGAGATCTGCTTTCAACCAAGTTGCGCGAAAGACTCATGCCAACTTTAATCGCGTTGAACATCGACGGAACCGACGCCGGATGTATCTAACTCGGCGTGTGTAGCTTCTATCTTACTTACGGTTAGTTTACAAACGCAAGTTATTGTTCTTTTGTAACATTTCGATTTTCTTCTAACATCGTTCGCATCTTCCGAGCAGAATATACGTGAGAAAATTAGATTTTTAAACTTCTGCAAGAGGGCCAGAAAGCTAGTTACGTGTGTGTGTGTATAAGTAAGACACGACAATAAATGCGGTAATTTGAAACTGAAAATTGAATCTTTTCATTTAGTAAAAATTATTTCTCGCACAAAACGTCCGGAATTGTTCGAGTTGTAAACACAGATTTCCAGGAAGCAACAAACATAGACGGGCAATTACGCCTACGAGTTCGAAATGCAACGTTGCTGTCTGCTAAACTAAAAAAGGGCGCGCAACAATCTTTAACGCAATTCAAACAGCCCCGTCGTTATTTATATACCGTACCTCGTCACATACTTGGAATTTTGTTCCACGCCATTTTCTAATGTTTTCTTTTTTTTTTTTATTCGACTATAAGTACACAACGATAAACTCTCGACGCTCTCGAGCGCGCGGCAACAACGGCCGGGCGTTCTGGATGCCAAGAAGCATCGTACTTCGTAAACTTACACGCCCGCCTAAGCTCCGGCATCGCGCCGAGGCTGCAGGGACCTCCGGCATGTAATCACATCGTGAACAGCATTGTACGACAAATCGAATCAGATCCGAGATAGTGAGAGAGAGAAAGAGAGGAAGCGCGAAGAAACGAGCGAGAAAGCGCTCGCCGAAGGTGAGGAGGTGCGAGAGGGTGGGCCTCGGAGAAGGAAAGAGGGCGCATAGTCGAAGTTGAAGAAACCCGGAGCGAGTAAAGGGGATGAGAAGAAGAAGATGAAAAGAAGGTGGAGTAAGAGAGACCAGAGCAAATGTAACCCGAGAGTGTATCGCATCGTGTGGGAGATACGGACACGTCACGCACGCACCCACACGCGCGCGCGGACACGCACGTCATGTACGACCGAGCGTGAGCGCGTAACATATAAGATATCTCTTTGTCGGGGTCTTTATCGCGGTAATTCATTTAAGAAGAATTACATGGGCGGCCGCAAAGGTCCTCCTAAGTCATGCTACGCGCGAGAGCACGGGCGTGCACACGCGCGGAGTGAGGACGAGCAAACGTGCGCTCTCATGAACGATCACGCGGTGTATTTTCGGCCGCGATGATCGAGACCGACCGATAACCGCGTTCAATTAACGCGCTATTTTCCCGCGGGGACTTATTTGCGAATTTATTTCTTATTGGAACGTCAAGAGAGAGAGAGAGAGAGAGAGAGAAAGAATGAGAACGAGCAGGAAGATTCTTTTTTTATATGCTTGATGAATAACGTCTTAAGATAAAATTAAAATTTCAAGTTATTTTAGAGACGTTCTCTCGCTGTGCGATTTATTCTGCGTTTTATTATAAGAGAGACTTTATCGCACAATTGAAAAAAAATTCTATATTTGTGAGAGATTAAGATCGTCATTAGATTTTAACTAAGCCACTTGTCATTATCGCGTCACTAAATTTTAATTCAGTCACTTATTTGAAAACAAGCGCGCAGACTAGACAGAGACATTCGCTGATGATCGGGCCATGAATGGAGTTTAATCAATGGTTAATCATTACAGACAGCAGGTGTTATTAGCCTCCTCCTTTTGCCTACCAATCAAAACGCGAGAGACGCGATCTGTACGCAGTGGATCGTGAAAACAGAGAGACGCGGACTTGTGATTGGAGGGGGGAGGGGGGAGGGCAAAATCGCTTCGGTCTCGATCTACATAAACTCGGGAGTTCTTTTTTTTTTTTCTTTTACAGATCGGGATATGTTCCGCAGCGGTGAGAGATGACAAGAGAAACGGAAGAGTGAGAGGACACGGCTGTCTGTGATGCGTTAAATTAAAGTTTAACTTCGAAGCAGCTGATGGCCGGCGCTGTCGATGGATTGGTAGATGAAATTTCGTGATTTCCCCTCCGTCTCATCATTGAAGCGCGCACGCTTTTCAAACGATTCGCTTGATGAAGCAGCTTGACAGATGCGAGCGAGTATTTTCGTATACATTTTGTGTGTTCCTCGCGTCACGAAAATTATCCATCCACATTATTCATTCGCTTTAATGATTAAATCAAAGGTCTCTCGCCATATATTCGGTGAATTCAAGTTTCAATGGTGTTTCGCAGAAACCCAAATATTTCTGCGGAACGAACCGGTTTCTTTCTCTTTCTCGCCGTAATCGCGGCAGCGTAGCATCACCGCCGTATTAATCCGCCACTTTGATCGTAAAATTTACATTCGCGTACCTCCGGGCTCTTTCCGTATGCGTTCGCCATCTCGGCGAGTCCCATCCGCACTCCCTCCGGGGTCCTCCCGACCCTCGACGTGTCTTACAACCCTTTCCTTGCTTAAATCCAAATAAAGGTCGAGATTCTTGAGTCGGCGGGTCCTCCCCCTCTTGCCCCTCTCGTCCACCCCCCGCCGGTCGAAGGCGCCGTTTCTCGAACCCTCTCGAATTGGAACCGCGCCTTTCCGTCTCTCTTCGTTGCGTTTGCTTTACAGACCTTTTTCTTCGTTCTCCCTTGTCGCCTCTTCCTCGTCGTATATTCCTCATCTTCGTCTCGCGGTCTCCTGCTTCCATGTCGCGACTCCCTCTTCGTCTCTGTCTCTCACGACTATCTAGATCACCCTCTCCAGATTCATCTCTCTCTCTTTCTCTCTCTTTCTCTTACTTAGCAATTGCTCTCTTTCTTTCACCTTACGTCCTCTCTTCTCTCGATTCTCCCTTCTCACTTGCCCAGCTTTTATCTCTCCCTCGCCTCGACTCGCTCGCTCTCCGGTAACGAGAGGAGAAACACCCTCGCTACTTTTAATCGACCCGCGCTTTCTTCTGCTTATACATACCTAGCCGGCTCTACCTCCCCCTTCCCCACTACCCACGCCTTCGTTCTCATCTCCATGTTTCTCCCCCGTGCCACCCTCGACCATCTCCCGCGCACCCCCGCCGGGCCCCCGCGACCTCCCGCTTCTTACTTCTCATCTTTACCACCAACATCGTATATAAATACCTAAGGGCGTTGTCTTTGGTCTTTCGCGCGTTTCACCACGCTTGTCTCTCGAGCGTGTGTCTTTCTTCTTTCTTAAAAATTAATACCTAGGCTAGAAGAATTCGCGAAGAAAAAAACGGCGACTTCGAATCCGCAACGTCTTTGATTTTTTTCGTCCATCGGCCGATCGCGCGTCTCTCATTAGTTACGAAAGAGTTGTTATTATTATTATTACGATGTCACGAGGCGTCGTAAAGTTCGTTCGAAAATTAATTTTTGAATAAAATCGTTAACTGTTGATTTAACGAAGGAGCTTCGTAAAAATTGACGTTGCCGCGCGGAGGCAAAAATAAGTAACATACAATAGAAGCGACCCGGGGGAAAATTAATCACCGAGTGGAATAATCGATCCTCATTAGTTCTTTGTGCAGCGTCACAGTGTGCAGAGACATTCTCGATTCCGACTTTTATACCACACGGACAAAAAAAAAGAGATCGTTTAAAAGTGAAAATGCGTGAAAACAGCGGCTGTTCCCGAAAACAGAAGAATTAGACGTAGATGTCAAACGGAATTGAGTTTAAGCGACTTGTGCCCTAAACTAATAACCATCGAGTGCGGTTTGCGTTAAGTCCTAACGAGAGGACAATACTGGGCTTTGTTCGGACCGGTGTGCGAGATATGCGCGCGGGCGCGCGCGCGCTCGCGCGTCTTCCTGCGCGCTCACGGCATCCTGCCACTTTCCCAAGTATCCGCGGGAGCTGGAAACGATTCCAATAGACAAAGAAGATTGAGTGCAGGTGCAGAGGACCAACGGGAAAAGGGGAGAGAAACGGCAGCTCGGCGCGTATGTAAGGATAGTTTCGCGGTTTATGGGCGATTACCATGGAGGCCGTAACGTCCTCTATGTACTACGTACGCACGTACAGTACATATGTAACAACGACGCGCAAGCCTTGCAAAGCCACACCAATGCATACATACATACACACACACACATACACACACGCCTGCACTTCGGGGCCGCTGGTCGGGCGCACGTGCGTGCGTGTCTCTCTCTCTCTCCCTCCCTCTCTCTCTCTCTCTCTCTCTCTCTCTCTCTCTCTCCTCATAGCTGTTCACGGAGAAGACACACGGGAGAAGACGGTAGGGGGATACATCACCTTGCACCACACGGCCGGTACACTTCAAATACACTACGAGTCAGTCAGTTAACTCCGAGTCAGACCTTTCACTTCGTGGTCCAGAGAGCACGCCACGGCGCGCACGATGGTTCCCACAAGTGGAAGCCCTCCTCGCTGGCTGATCCGAGGTCCGATGCTACAGTTTGTTTCTTGTTTCCACGAAGGGCCGAGGTGGTGGGACGCAAGCGCGGGGCCAACAGGACTCTCCGGCGTGGAGAGCGCATCTACTGGCCCTCTCTCGTATCCGGAAGATCGCTCTTATTTTTGCACGGGCCCCCATCTCGAAGCCTCACGGTCAGTCTCGATCTTTAGCGTCGCGAGCGTTAAAGTAAATATATTTGTTAACATTTTTTTTTCTCGCTTAATTGCCAACGCTCGCTCGTGCGCTCTCTCTCTCTCTCTCTCTCTCTCTCTCTCTCTCTGTCGCGAATTATTTATTGTACGAAATTTTTTTATCAATTTTTATTTTGTATGTATTTAAATGTTGGTTCGATAGAATTGTGGGTGTGCATATGATACGTCGATTCCACGAAATAAAATCAGGTCGAACAATACCGGTTAGATTGCAATATTGGATAATAAGTGACAAATTGCACTGATAATATACCACACGCCTACTCAGTACACCACGCTACCAGAGCTTGACTTATCTCGGTTATTACTTAGTGCACGTTAAGTTAATACCATAGTATTAAGTACATCTACCATGATACTTGTTAATGTTAGCGACAGAAGTTCAGATAGTGTGACCTCTCTCCTTCTCTCTCTCTCTCTCTCTCTCGATATTACGCGGCGGCGCTATTACCGGTAAATATCGATCTCGCGCGTCCGACAATGGAGAACGCGGGATATATTAAATATCATTTACCAACGCTCGCAACATACAGACGTTTTAAATATTATCTGACATGTCTCAAATTTCGTTTGCAAAACCATAGCGCGAGTATTTGTATTTTATTGCGCGCGTCTAAGCGAGCAAACTTAGAAGATCGTCCATCGCAAAGTCAATCACGGTGTTTGCCTTCGATATCTGCAACCTTTCGACCAACATATATTTGTATATATGTTAAATTTCCTACAAATTAATTATAAAAATTGTGATTACAAGAAAAAATCTCAGATACGCCTCGAACGTAGAATTCGAATTCGCCGTGCGACAAAGAGACGCGCGTTCCGACTGTTATCTATCTATTTTTTTTTTTCTAACAAACAACAGACTCTCCTCTGCAACGAGGCGAATGCTTCAAAGACATTTAATATTCCGATTGTTGTTGAATTCGCTCTCATCGAATCCGTTTCACACACAACCGCGAACGACGGAAAGTAATGGTATCCACTACGCTTTGTTTCACCGCCGCAATCAAAGCGAGCACCGGCGATACACTCTTCGATGAAAGATTGATTATCGCCGCGATCATATCGATTTAGTCCCTATTTGATGTCTCAAGCACGTTTTTGAAAGGGAAATATAACATCTCGAAAGTTAAGGGCAATGTAATACAAATCCGATCACATGAGATGTAACAAAAGAAAAAAAAACAAATAAAACAAAAAACTCTGATTGAAAACAGGAAATTATTGTATGCAATTCCAAGTTCGACTAAGTTTTAAGGTCGATACGAGCACGTGTGCACGTACGCGCAAATATATCTTTTTTGCGTTGCAATTTCTTTTGTCGCGTTTGTCGCAATTTCAAGTTTCTTCGGTAAATAAACAAGAAATAAAAAACATACTTCGTTCCACTTTGTTGTTCGCTCATATAGTTAGGCGCGTGTAAGAGAACGCTTTGCACAATGCCACCTCCGGCTCGGAATGTCGGGCTCTCGTAGGGGGTTTTCGCCGAATCGGAGCAACAATATCGTGTTATCCATATCCCGCGCAACCTTCTTTGAAATGTGCAGCGAAACGCGTATATACACGTTAACCGTGGCGCGTTCGTACGGCGCTCCGCAAAAACGTAATTGGCAGGCACTGAAGCTGTGATTATTCGAGTAGAATTTCACGGAATGGAGCTAAATGGGTTTGAGGAACAAACAATTTGCGCGGGGCAGCGCCGGCTGATTGCTCATAAAGCCGTGTAAGTACAAAGTATCGGTGGATGTTTGTTCTTTGGCGGACCCGATGCAATCACGACGCTGCACTTTTGATCCCCACGGCCGCACCGGTGCGCACGATGTATTGTTCCGTCCCGGCGCGTAAGACCCCTCTTCTCTCGTGTACGGATCGTTTCCCGGGCTGAAGGAAGGACCTCGGTGCAGCGTTCCGCAAAAAAAAAGCGGATACCTAACTCTTCTCGGCGCTGCATTGGCGAGATGTTCCTCCTCCTCCTCCGTATGTATTCCTCCTCTCGATGATTCCTGTTTTTTTCTTTTTTTTGTTTTTGTTTTTGTTTTCGACGCGTTTTGCGGAAACGCTTCCCGACGCTCCGGTTTCGCGCGTCGCGCGCGGTGAACGCGCGCGAGTTCCTCTTCTCAGGGACGCGCGCGATATTTTTTTACCGCGTGCCACGATGCCGAGTGCAACGCAATCGCCGACCATAAAAGCGACGACGGCCGTCCGGCCAGAAATTTATTGCATCTTTTCCTTTGTTTTATGTAGATGTATATATAACGAAGTATATGTGACATTAGCGGTCGATACACACACGTACTTGGCCTGTTTCACGTCATGCGTGACGAAAAGGTCATACGTACAAGTCGAAATCTCGCTACGGCAACAGAGTATCGGCGTTGAAAAAGAAAAAAAGACAGCCGCACGTACATTGTGTATAGAAATATAACTCGTAAACGAATGGTCGTCGTAAAAGAAGAGCAACTCTCTCTCTCTCTCTTTCTGTTTCTCCTTGTCTTTTCGCTCGTCGCGTTATATGTCTTGTTCGTGACGAGCGACAACAATCTGAAGAAAGAATAAAACGGCAAGAGTGTTCTAGCTCGATGATGAAACCGCGACCTGGACGCAATTAGATCAGCCATGGCAGTAAAAACGATCGTTCATTCGTCGGAAACAATTGAGCCATCAGCAAGATGAGTCGGTCTTTTCCTGAGGCTGGCTATCGGTACATCGTCGTTAATTCGCGCCGGATCGTTAAATCTTTGCCGAGCAACAACGAATATCTCTGCGTATATTTAAGATCACACGCATAAAAAATATTGCGAAAAAAAATATATTTTATATTACATACATAAAACAAGTTTCGATGAAAAAAACAAGAGCAAAACTATGTAACAATACGAGTACAAAAGTATCTTTAGCATGTTATTAATACTGATGATTCACCAGTTCGAATTTACGTTGTGTGTGTGTGTGTGTTTATGTGTGTGTGAGAGAGAGAGATAAATTCTGCTGATATGCTGACTTCACGCAGCAGGAAGGGACTGTTACACGTCTCTCGATGACCGAAAGGCGTCGTCACCGGCGAAAATACCTGTTAACGTCGTGGAAACGCGCCGGATCGGAACGACGGGGAAGGGAAAGCCGTGGAAAAGAGAGGCGCGCTCTCGGGTGTTCTGGTGGCGCAGCTGGTGGGGGCGGGAACGGAAGAACGAAAGGAACCAGAAACGGAGAGACGAGAAAAGAGGAGCTGTCGCGCATTGAAGTCTCCGAAACGCGCGCCGGGGTGCTCTCTCGGTAAAAGCAAGTAACACGAACGAACGAACGAACGAACGAACGAACGAACAAACGAAACGAAGCGAGGCGTAGCATATTGTACGTAGAGAGAAGACGAGGAGATGGTCACCGGGTACTGATGAGAAGTTGAGGGAGAGAGAGAAAGAAGCGCAAGAAGAGCGGCAGATGAGAGAGGAGGAAGGGAATGCGGGAGGCTGTGCGAAGCGGAGTAGATCGGGACCAAAGTCGAAGGCATCGAGCCATTGACCCGTGGAACGAGGGGGTAAGCCGCGCGGGTAAAGAAGAAGAACATGTGCGGGGATACCACACTGTGTAACAGCGTACGTGTAGCGAGTATGTAGATTCGAGCGCACGGTCCGTAACAAAGCGCATATACATATGTAACTTCGGCGCGCGTGCACGTAGCCGTAACAGATATTACAGTACAGATAGATCGAGAGCGATTAAGAAATCCGTGACGGGCATTGTGTGCCCGGCTCTCTCTCTCTCTCTTTCTCATGACGTCCCGTATCTGCGCCGCGCGCGCCGGTTCGCGCGTGCTCGTCTTATTATATCTCACGAAAAAAAAAAGAGGAACACACCGGAGCGTTACTGAATTTGCTTGTCCAGCGCCGCGATTCGTATTATCGCACAATATATAGATTCTGTTATCTCTACCGCACAATTACATTTAGCGGATATATATTAGCGGGGCATTCCCGATTTATACTACGACTGAGAATTCGATATCGCCGGGACAAAAAGTGCAATTGGAACTAAATCAGCGCAATGAAATTTAAGATTCTGTTAAATATAAAACGCTTTGTGTGAATATCTAACAATAAGATCGAAATCTAACTGGATTTTCTCCCCTCCCTCCGGGGAAGGTTCGTTTCCGAAGGCAAAATTTTACAGATTTGTGCGTGTCGAAAATAAATATCGAGAGTCGTGTGGAAATAGACGAGTGACACACCTGTCGAATCTCTTGCAATTCGATCTCTCCGCGATTCACCGGACGTTGAGCGCGGGATAGATCGAGAGCGATTAAAGAACTTCGTGACGATGCACGATGTGTTTTCCCTTTGCTCTCTCTCACGAAGAAGGCGGCATCGCATGTTCTTCCGCGGCATAATATGTCGGTTGTGTGGCGAGGGCACACGTGTGCGCGCACACACGTGCGCCTCGTGTGTGTTACACACACGTGTGTGCGCGCACGCGGATGGACACGGCGAGGCTGCCGCGCGGTACCGATCTTCTTCGTGGCCGCCCAGGGTCATGCCCTACCCTCTCGCGCTACACAATAATCTTCCTTCTCGTCGTGTGTGCTCTGGTATCTCAGCGAGAACGTTACCGCCCGCCCTCCTTTTTCCTCTCCTCTTCCCTTTCCCCCGCTCGCCCACCCTTTTGTCTCTTGATCGGTGTTGCGGCCCATGTATTTCGCCCTTCTTTTATCCGTCTCTTCGCTCTCTTCGTGAACCCCGGCGCCGTAGGTGTTCCCTCCGCGCTGTTTCTTCCGTCCGGTGATTTGTTTGCCTACTTGATGCATCGTATAAATGCCTCCCCTCCGTATGTAATTGGATCGTTTTTAGGAAAATACGATTTTATCGAATGACGATGCGTCAAAAGGAAAAAAAAGAGAGAGAGAAAGAAATAAAGAAAGATAATTCACGAAATCTGACGTATATCGGCCGCGCTGGCCGATTGGCTAAAACGGCCTCGTTAATATTTTGTTGCATACCACTTTCACTCGTCGGCTCTTCGTGTTGCCATCGTGGCTTAACGAACGGTTTTCATTTCCATCCATTAAGCAAACCCTTTAATCAACATTTTTCCTCTATTATCTTCTCTTCTCGTGAAGAGCTCGTGCTTCGTCCGGTTGCTTCCGCGTTATTTTCGAAATTCGCTAATCGTCTGATTATACATCCCTCGTAACCTGTTTGCGCACCGTTCGCGGAGCTTGCTCGATATTTTTTTTTTTTTTTTTGTCAAGATGGCATCTCACTTTTGAAATCCTCACAAAACAAATGTAACGATTCGATAATATGTAAATATGTCTATATCGTCTAATCGATATTACTGAATTTAACCGTGAGATTTCTTACCGCGCCATAAATATACATGTCGTATCGAATATCAATAAAACGCGATACTTTTGCGCGTAATAGAATTATTCAATTGCCGTCCGATGTATGACCAATTCTCGACGGACCGCAACTTTTAATTCGATTTAGACGTTTCGACGAAATCCCTTCGATGAACTAAGTTTCAAACTTTCACAAAATTTAGAACAACTGTGTGTGTGTGTGTGTGTGTGTGTGTGTGTGTGTGTGTGTGTGTGTGTATCCACAGAAATTTTACACGCGATGTTTATAAATTTTTACAGAGATTGATGACTCTCTTGATATCATCAATCAATTCAATTCCGCATTTTCTAAGAGTGTGACATCACACGCTCAAAGAACTGTCGTTTTGGCACAAAGTGCCTGTTACAGTTGTCTTATAGATTTGCTGAGATCCTTCCTAGACAGAGACATCCAATTTTCGTCTTCGGTCTTTGAACCATCTTGTTGATCTTTTATCCCTCCTTCTTCTATATATTATCTCGCGTATTGTCTTTTGTTTGTCCTCAGTTAAATAAAAGTTTCATAATTAAAAAAAAAATACTTCTTGTTATTTTCTCCGTTTTCAGGAAAACTATTCTGATTCACACAAAGAGTCAAAGCAATCGAATTTTTTTCAACAATACTTTTGACATTGTAAAATGTCGCTGCTGACGTCATCGAAATCTAGTTTTCAAAAGAGACATGTCATCGATAGTAGTCTACGATAGTAGTTCACGGTTGGAATACGCGCACAAACCCATTATACGTTCATTGGCGCGCGTGTTTACAAAAGAAGACAATGCTAAACCACACGAACATAAAAAATAAAGAAGAACAGATAGCAAAAGATAAGGACGTCGCGCAGTTTGCGGGTCGCGCTAAATGGAATCGCGCGCGGAATCGCGCGGGCGGCGAATGAGACGGAGCGAAAGGGGGCTCGGGAGGGAAGGAGAAGGGAAGAAGGCCCATTTGGTTTCGCGGAGACGGCCTTAAGGCTTCAAACGAAAAGCAGTTAGGTCGTCACGCGTTGCGGTTTAGCAGATTCGCGGCATTCGCGGCGGAAATTGAGCGGGTTTAAGTGATGGGTGGAATAGAACGAAGTTGATAGAGTGTGATGACAGTGAAGCGCTAGAAATGTAAAATCAACGCTCGAGTAATACACGGGTAACGGATGAGAGGAGCAGAGAGACGACGCGTAAGGCGTGTTTGATGAAGAAAGATTATCTCGACGCATTTTCATCAAATTCAAATCCCTAAACAAACATCTTTCTTTTTTTTTCTTATAATTTTTGCGACACATCGGATCGCAATTTCATTCTCTCGTGCCTCGCTTACAAACGTGCCGCCGAATGCGCGCGATTTTGGCGGCACAGTTCGCACGTGCCGTGGGTTTTCGAATATAAAAAAAAAAACGCATTTTTATCGATAAAAGAAGCGAGGGTGAGAACACGGGTTGGAAGTCTTTAATGAAAAATTAAGAGAGAAAATGCGCTCGCGACCGCAGATGCCCGGACTATCTGTCTCAGGGTAAACGGGCCCGGTGAAGGAGAGAGAAAAAACGGCAAAAAAAAAACCAAGAGATTCGCAAAAGCAGAAATAGCGGGAGCGGATAGCACAGAAGCATCAAGCGCTGCGGTGCAGCGAAAGGAGACGCAACTTGGGCTGGCGCCCAAGAGACACACAGGTGGGCGTGGCGCCTATCCCTACGCGGCGCGCACCGGGTCGCCGCGATATGAAATTATATACGGAGGCTCTCTCCGCGGTAGACGGAGAGTATATTCCTCTTTCTTTCTCTCCCTCCCCGAATCGCCCTCGCTCGCGTACACACCGCTATATTCCGGTTGCAGTCCGCGGCAGCGCATGGCGCGGCGGTACGAATAAATAAGAAAAGCTCTCTCTCTCTCAAGAGCGCGCGCGCTTGTTCCGTCACGAGCTGCGGTCGACAGGACGGACGCCGCCGTCTCATCTCGGCGGCGGCCAATCAGGCTCGTAATCACTGAGCTCTCCGCTTCAACGTCCGTTGTTCAGCGTCCGGCGACTTAGGCCCGTATCTACTGGCCTTAACGCGCCGCGGTGACGACCGGTGGCGGCGGCCACGAAGAGGACACCCTCTTCCGCCCTCTCTGCAGAGGAGAAGACCTCGCCTCTGTTCTCTTCTCTTTCTCTGTCCCTTTTTCAATGTGTCTTTTCTTTTTGCGTGACCGCTCGCCACTCACTCGCCACCAGTTGTTGACCTGCCCAACGCTAAGTAAACACGGATTTACGATACGATCGGTATTTAAGTCTACGATCGACGAACAAGTCAAATACTGTCCAATGTATCGAGTAGAACTTGAGTTGAAACAATATAAACGTAACGTTAATCCCGCTTCTTCGTGGCGCATTATTTATGCATGAAAACGTATTTGTAGATACGAAAGTATGTTCTCTCCGTTGCGCGGACTGATGGACATTGGGTCTTCAAACGTGGGAAGGAATTTTGCGCGAGAGACTAGATAGACTGCACTTGGCTGGGTAATTTTAGTCTTTAACTTGTCTTTAAACGTGCTTGACAGACGCCGCGCCTTCTGCCCTCTGTTAGGGAAAGGCGACCATGCCTTCGATCGACACGCAAGTTCTATGTCACGGTCGACGAGAACGAACCGCGTGGCACACAATTGTCGGAAAATCTCTCTGAGATTTTCAATGACATTTAAATAGCGCGAGGCTGTCGTGATTCTTCGGAAATTTATTCGAAAACACATCGCGAATAGAAAGAAAATAGAATTTTCTTAAACAATTATATAACTACAATCAAAAGAAGATAAGAATGACTAATAAGAAATAGAGAGAGAGAGAGAGAGAAAGAAAAAGATAAGTGACAAATTGTTGCAAAAAACAAGAATAAATAATCAATCTCATATAATTTGTGACAAGACAGTAGACAAGACAAGAAAGTGTTCTCGCAAAAACTTTATTCCATCGTTGGTCGCACTCACGTTCACACCTCTCTCTTTTTTTTTGTTTCAAGCATTCATCTGTTATCTACAAGTTGAGCACGATCGATCGCGCAGAGGGGGCCGGTCAACGCGCTTTCGAAAGTCCGATTGTGGAAGATACTAATGAGGCGTTTGACTCTCGGAGCGAACGCGTTTCGCATCCTTTGCGGTGACTCTCCATACGAGCAAGCATTAGTTCATGGTTGACGTGCCATACAATCCCGGGGAGGAAGGCGACAATTAAGGCACTGCGCCTCTCTCTGCCCGTTTGCCACTTGCGAATGTTTAGTGCGTTCGCAGATAATGCCGTTACACCTTTCGAAAGAGGCTCACCTATTGTGACGCGGCATATGCGTGTGACGGAAGGAAAAGAGCACGCCGAGAGATACGTCCGTGGCAATACAAATGGGCGAGGATACGAAGGGAGGGAAGAAAAAAAAAAAACAATAGAGGAAGACGCAATCTGCATGTGCACGGGTGCCAATCCCTTGCTTTACGAGGCGAAACACATTTTGCTAAATAGTTCAGACGCAATCTGCCGTGCGAGAATTCGTGAAAATCTCTTCCTTATACGAAACAAAAACAAGTTCCCTGGAAACTTTGACGCAATATGCTATTCTGTGCCGGCAAAACCCACGTGTGACGACTGTAGAATGTAGTTTTTGTACCGTCGAACGATAAATCAACAAAAATGCACGACGAACCCAAAAATTGCAACGCAAATGATGTAAATTCCATTAAGAAATTATTATATTCACTTTGACATGCACACACACACACACACACACGTGAACGACCTTTGAACTTTCAATATCCCGCCCTTGCGCGCACCTCTTTCGGTGACACAATTCTTTAAGAATCGACAGGTTTATCAATTAGCTCAAAATTAACGCGCAAAATACAATAACGCAATTCGTGCCGCGCGGAACAATAAACAACGAAGCAAAACCCTCGACCACCACGTGCGCGTTCACGTACTCAAATAATTCATCGTTGGCAAAGATACCGAGTTGCAAATAACAGGGGAACCCGGCGGGTCTAAAGTAATTTAAATCAAGTCGATACGTGCATTACCATCCCGTATATAGCGCCCGTGGATATGGTATATATGCCTCGACTTGTGGTACGACTCAGCGGTCGCGGCAAACCTTCGTTCAATTTGCGATGTTACAGATGAAGATCTTGCGTTACCCCTTCTCCACGTTTCCCGCCTGCACCCCGCCGATTGCTCGCCGATGCCTCTCGCTTCTCGGTCGATTCCATCGGCCGCGTGAGAAAACGCATCGCGGATAATACGTGACACGTGGTTTCGTATCCGACTACACTCGGACGGTGCAATTCGATCAGGAGCTACATGCGGTGGCACTGTCGCGGTCAATGCGATTGCGAGATTGCATTCCGGCGTGTATGTAATTCGATATTTCTTGATGATAGATTTGTTGTTTTTCACTCTACGAGAGTTATTGCTGAAATTCGATTCTAAAATAAAATATCGCACGAGTTTTACCGAATCGCCGAACTGACGATATAAAAAGAAGATATAAAAAAAAAAGAACATTTTTGTTTTTATAACACGTAGTTTACACACATGCGCGCGCACAGCACTATAAAAAACGTTCGATTAAATCCGCGATGTTCTCGGGAGCGGAATACTCGCAAAGCGTGCGACAAGACGCGCGCAAGAAGAAGAGTCTTTCACAATCAAGGAGAGAGTCCTCCTCCGCTATTGCAGGCAACAAAAAAGTTATTGCAGTGTACTGGCAAGGGCCACCAAGAATCTCCGAAGAGTTCAACGCAACTTGTACAAAGTTAAAATCTGTGTGGAACGCGCCACGACTTCATGTAATTTTTATCGTCACTCTCGTGAGGAGGAAGAGACGAAGGGCGGAGAGAAGAGAGCGTTGAAAAGGGTTTGGGTCGTCGCGCTCGAGAAAAACGAAGAACGTTGCGCGGCTCGTAAGTTTTGTCTTGGCAGTCGCACGATGCATGATTTACGCTGCGAAGCATCACGATTGTTCCGGCAATAATTCTCTTTATCATCTGCTCGCGCGAGAGATGCTTAGATGTCGATATCTCGTTGGCCAATGGAGAAGCCATTATAACGATAATAACTCGCGACTGCCGAGAGAAGAGAAATTTGCGCACTTTTTCTCTCTCTCTCTCTCACTCTCTCTCACTTATTGAATTCTAAGTACAGATATTTATTATTTTCGCGCTGAGAAAGAAAGAGAGAACAGAAGAGCATGATCGAGCACATAATACCGACGTTGCGATACCGACGCGTTTGATTTAATCTCGCGGATGATATTTCTAAAAGGAATCGATGCGTAACGGCGAACATATGGCCCGCTTCTAACTAATTATCGAAAATCACGCGAGTTTCCGCCCTGTGTAATAATTTTTGTCGTCACCTCGCGCATCGAGGACGAAGCGATGTTACGCTCGGATAAGGGATTTTTACCGGCGTGGTAGTGCAAAAGCGAATTCACGCTGACCGAATGAGAACGGGCGGTGTGCGATCGTTGTGGTAACCAAACGCCTCGCGCTCATCGCTGGAAGTTCGTAGCGCGCGGGACAAGATGTATGTATAACGTGAGCGTGTATGTCACGAGCAGTCACGATCGCGGACACGGCCTCATCTTTCTTCCGCGGCCCGCCCTCCGTGTACATATATACAGGGCTGCCTTAACCATCAAGCCAAATGTACTGTAATCACTGGGCGCGCCGAGCCGATTTTTCGATTGAATATTTTAACTAAGATCGCGTATCTCAATACGCGTTTTTATTAAGAAGAAAAGATACTAATTACTCTCAAATTACGCCCCGTTTCCGAATCTCCGACGGATCTAAACTCGAATACGTTCTACTGAAGAGATAATTATTTTTGTTTATCAGCAAAAAATTGTATTTTATTTTATTTAAAAGGTTTTTGCAACAAAACTATCTACCAACAACCACGTTTAGTTTTACGTGACCTTATCTCTTTCAATACTGACCAAACATCAAAAGTATCTGCTGTTTTTGGATTTATTTTTTAATTGTATCTTGTGCTCTTTTAATGCAATATTATTTTTTTCACTGTCCGGTCGAAGCAATTTATAAACAATGGTGCTATTTTGTTTCTTCGTTATTTTGTGGTCTTGGTATGCACCCAGCCCTGACTCTCTTGAAGACTTATTGCGCGCGTACGTATTGGTACATACACGCGAAACGCACGCACGCGCATGCGAGAGGAGTTTTAAGGTGTTACGTTACCCCGAGTTGTGAGTTCACCTAAGCGAACTATCGCAGATAAAAGCACCGGGTTGTTGGCTACTAGGATGTGCGCTGCAACCGTGCAGCATTCTGGCCCGGCGTGCAAATAAAATCAGAATGGAGCTTCGGCGTGATATACATCCGGTAGACTTCGTACCGTAGAGAAGAGAAATAGTCCGGATAATCGTGACGAGACGCTTAAACCATAACGGTATTAAAAATAGAGTAACTGTCTGCGTCGGAAGTGTAGTTTAGAATATATGATAAAATACACACACAACACATATAAAGTTTTTTATACACAATATTGTCATATTTTCGACACAGATAAAAGTATCGCCTTTTAAAAATGTTCTAGCTAGCCTTCATTTGACGGATCATTTGTAAATATATCAGCCGCTAAAATCATTATTATTGTCATTTGCTTTTTTATTTATACGTAAGTGCAAGATTTTTTTATTTGTCTTAGTCGTAAGTTTAATTCGTTTCTAAGAAAACATGTTTGAAACAAACTGAACTAATTAATGTAATAATTAATTTAACAAAATTATATTAAATAACCTAATCATTTTTAATAAATTAATTTTTATTTACTACTAAGACAAACATTTTGCTGACAATTGGCACTTACTGCATGTCGATTCGATAAATTCGCTGGACAAAAAATATTGACGTTTTTGATACCACATGATTGTATCTCTGAGAATAAAAAAGTTGCAAGAAAAGAAAGGAGAACGTCGAAGTGCGAGAGGCTTCTAGGTCGTGGCCGCAAGTAAATACAAATGATATCAGCTCGAAAACCTGCTCTGACCATCTCTCGTAAATATGTGTGTATATATACACGTATACGTGGTTTATGTGCACACATACAAGCGATATACCTGCGCGCGACGATATTCTTCGGAACTCACGTCTTAACGAACACTTAAAACAGCACGTGCTGATGTAGATGTAACTCGGAGAGAGATTGTTCGTTACCGACATTTTTCGAGAAAAGAAGAAAAATGTTAGATAATTTTACGATATTTCGAGTCCTCATGAGCGCAGACTCCCGACAGAGTTGACAATGAAAAGTGTCACTAAGTGTTCTCAGAATAAACTTTTATACGTTCTTTCTTGCGCGCGTTCACGCGTGAGAAATTTTCCTAAGAAAATACGCTCCTACGCTTGTTTTCCCAACGAGAACGGGCGTGAAATAGAATGAAGAGACAAGGAGGAAGCTGCGAAAGTCGCGCACAGTTCGGTATAAAATGCCGCGTCGGCAAAAATGAATATATTGCCTGGGCGGAAAGATTACTACTTTGCGAATGACGGCAATTTCTTTCGCGGTTATGTGTACCGTCGCTTGATGACGGGTTTTTTCGTCACCGAGAACGCGGATTTCCTGTTGCGCTTGTCGCGACTATTAATGGCTCTCTGTCCATTTTTCGCGAAAGAATCGGGAAATTCGACGCCGCCGCATCGCGACGTCGTCGTGGCGAGAGAATAGAGAGAGAGAGAGAAAGAGAGAAACTCTGAGACGGCCTGTCACTCGCGAGATTAGAGCGAACTGCACGATTGATTCAAAACGTGAGAATTTAGCAGAGATTGCCGACTAAGTAGGGAAACGAGGTTGATCCGAATCCATCAATTTCAAGGGAAGTCTCTGTGAACAAACGGAGTAACTCGGAGAACAATGGTGTGGCGTCATTTGTGGCCGACTGTTCTTTGAATGTGACATATGATCTTTCCCCCCCTCTCCAAAAAAAACACATTATCGTCATAAATTTACGTGTAACGTTGAAAACACACTTTTAACACGTTCTTTTTCCGCAAGACAATTTTGCCTTTGCGCAAATTGATTATTTTTTTTAGATCACGGATTTACTTTCTTGCAAATTAGAAAGACCGTAACAATCTGTAAAAATCCGAGATGTCTATGTTTCGACGCGTCTCGCGATCCGCTTCTTCCTACCGATTCACCGCGATTAGGAATCGCGGTTTACCGAGGCCGGTTTCACTCGCGCGTTCGATCTCTTCGCTTAGATCCCTATAATTGAAACGCGCGATTCGTGTACTCGCCTCAAAACATCGACCCCGAGCGCGCGCGCGCGCGCGCGCTCGTCTACCCCGGATCCTTGCGCGATATATCTCAATTATGTCCCCGACAGTCATCACGCGAGGATAATAATCTCGTGGACATCGATCGCGCGGAGAGAGCAGAGAGAATAACGCGCTAATTACGACACCCTTAGTTAGCGTGCTTATCGCCGGACGACATTAATCGCTCGCGTGCCGCGAACCTCTTTTTTTTTTTTTTCCACGACCATTAATAAGGCCAGCACCCACGGAGGGTACGATTGTTTATTCGTGCGAACTCTCCGTTAAATCCCGAAGTGTCCGGGTTCCTGAAGCGTGCATAAGCCCCGGACCTCACGCTGGCCTGGCATCAGCATTTTTTGCCTCGTCCCATGGAATAGGTACGCCGTACGGCGCTCGCTCCGGAGTAATGATGGATTCGAACAAACGCTCATTTTGTATCGATAAACCACTTTTAACGAGATACTCGCGAATCTCATCTTTCATTACGTATCTTCAAGCAATTTTTCACATCGCATCGAATAATTTATTATTTTTGCGCGTATTTTGTGCTTGTTTTCTAAAAACAAGTCGTATTTTGTTTTTTTGTTTTTTTTTTTTCTAGTTAAAATGCAGAGAATTGCAGCGAGAAATAGATACATGCGCGGATATAAATTAATTATCGCCAGCAATAACATCGAAATCGGAACAAATCAAGCGACGATAAATAAATCTGAAAATCACTTTCTAACTCGGATTGTACATAGGTGCGCATGTGTGAAAATATATAAAGCGCGCGCAAACTGCGAACGCTCTTCCACTTTATGAAATTCCATTTTATGGTATCTCGTCGTAGCCGAGGTCTTCGATTTGGTGGTGCTGAGAAGTGAAGCAACAGGTGCGACGCTCTAGCCTTTGCGTCGCTGCCTTTAGAAGCTCAGGTAATACGTACGTTATCGGAGGGAGGAAAAGGAGAACGGGAGCAAATCATTTTAAGAAATCTTTTATTCACCTTTGCCACCACTTCTATGTATCCGGGGAAAGAGGAATCTTTATATCAGTATATATATATCAGTATATATATATATCAGTGTATATATACATGTATAAAAGTCAGTGTATATATATGTATAAAATACCGCGCACCATGACAAATGTTCTATCTCTCAAAATTGTACATTCCGTCTACGGACACATCGTACGTACGTGAATAAACTCTCAATTTCTCAACGAAAGAACTATATCAAATATTGAACGAGTGGCTAAAAATTATCAAACACGAATAATATTAATTTCCATATAATCTTTTTTTTGTAAGATGTGCACAAACTTAATATATTTGTTTTTATTTTATACGTCGATTAAAATTCACCAGGTATTTTGCAAATCTGTTGTTTTTAATGCAACGCGCAATTTCGACTTAGAACAAATGTCTAATGGTCACGAGTTTACGAAAGATTTTGTCGAGTTTGTCGAGTTGTTCGAGTGGATTTGCGCGGTGTCGAGTACCCATCGCTACGACCGTGTCTCGAATCTTTTAAGCGGCAGGCAAACCACTCACGCGGCGCAGCGGACCGCGAAATCGACGCTCACATATGAACTGGGAACGGGAGAGGTTTCCCTCCTCTTCCCCCCACCCTCTCTTTGTGCTTCTATATACCCCGACATCGAGACGGAGGAAGAGTAAACGGACCGTACACAGCCTCCGCTCCGTGGCTTTTCGCGACCTTTTCCCCGTCTTTTAACACCGGATCACGTGTCATCCGGCCACTTTTCCATCGAACTTCTCACCTCTGACCTTTTTCATTCCGTACCGTAACTTCACACTGTCATGCGGTTTTTATTTTACTTTCTCTCTCTCTTTCTCTCTGTTTCTTCCTAACGCTTGTAGCACACACGCTATCGCGCGCGTGTGTGTGTGTGCGAGAAATAATTTCAACTTCGCGAGAGACTTTCAACAAACCAACCGCGTCGTTTCGTGCAAGAGATAAGTAAATAATTAAAAATTTATATCTTACACTTGCGATATACGCGCGCGCGCAGATATGAAAAAAAAATATATTTCTCTAATTGTACACATTCATATCTCGTGTAAAAAATCAGAAATACTCGAGATGTTTAATTAACGATTGCAACTGCATAAACAAATTACGCTTCGCGCATATATTGAAATGATTAAACACCTCGTCAGTGTGAACAGAAGCTGTATATTGCCCCGAGAAAATTTATTATGTAATTGTGAATTTTTTTCCTTTTTTTTTTTTCGGAGCATCATGAGTGGAACGAATTTGCTTAATTGCTGACGGATCGTGCTTTATTACGCAAATTGATTCTTTCTCAGTATATAGAGTCGCTTAATTGATGTGAGGGATGTAAGCGGAACCGAGCAAAAAGTATACATATCGTCGCGCATTTTCCATGAAAAGAATGGAACGGAGAAATGATTGTTGAAAAAGAGAGTCAGACGATCGCCAGGCACTGCCGCGTTCGTGTCGCCCACGCGAGGGAAGGGTAACTTCGCGAAGGGGTGGATGTTGCAAAGGGGTGGGAGACAAAGAGGGAGAACTTTAATATATGCCTACCGGGAGAGGCTATAAAAATCAATACCTCAAATTACCAGGCGGTACTTAATTTTCTTGAAGCAACCAGCGGCGGTACGCTGTCTATCCCCTCTTCTCTTCCATCTCCTACAACAGTCTCCTACCCCCCGCCCTCGTCAATTCTCCGGAAATTCTTCCTCCATAGGACGACGAGACGGATTTCGCTGCATTCACGTGCATTTACCTTCGGAGGGTCCTGCAATTACGCAGTGGGGAACGTTTGTAAATGTTAAAGGAGAAAATCCGCCATTAAAAGTGTACGACGAGACGACGAGTCGTATCTACGTTTCTCTACGTACTAATGATTTCGCTACGGGTAAAAACAAGATTGGAATTATTTATAATCGAGCCCGCGAAACCGCGCGTTTCCAAATAATTATCGGAAAACCGTGAGTAATCACGGCCAGAAGAAGATAAATATAATTCACGAGAAAATGATAAAAGCGCGATGTGTTCCGATTTAAACTTCGCGTAAATACATGTAAAAAAAAAATAACGTAGTTTTTGTTACATGTTAATTACACGCGATATTACTATCAAGACATTTATGCGTTAGTTGTAATCCAAGTGAATATTCCTTCAATGAATTGTTTATTCAGACAACAGTACATGGAACGTGTTAAAGTTGGCTCCTGCGATTTTGCCAACGTAATGCTAATTAATTACCCTGGCGGAAAAGAAAATGAGATCTCGTAGGCTTCGACCCCCTCTGGCAGCGAGTAAGATTACGACTCAACTCAGAAGGGCAGAAGGGTTGCCTGGTGCTTGATTTTATTGCTCGCCATCCGACCTCTGTCTGTCTCTCTCTCTCTCTCTCTCTCTCTCTCTCTCTCTTTCCTCTCTCAAACCACCCGGGATTCCCGTGCTTTCGCTACCCGTGCCGGATCCCTGCTTTCTTTTTCTTTCTCTTCCTTTTGCTCGACTGTCCCAACCCTCCCTCTCTCCTACTCTCTGCCAGTAGAAAAGTTTCCTCTCTGTATCCAGTTATGTCCTGCGTTTTATATATTGCTTAAGGTCAAACTGACCCGCGCAACGAATGACCGAGAGAAAGCTTCTTTTCTATCAAGGTCAAGATCGCACCGCTCGTGGCATTGCTCGATATTTCCTATAACAGCGGCTTTGTTTCTCCGGGGAAGGAATTGAAGAAAAACACCATTTATACGACAAAACGTAAAATCGAAGCCGGAAATTTAACTTGTTCTGTTCGACGATGTAAAAATAGAGAGGAGAAAAATTCTTTTTCTTTTAATAATATATCGTTTCTCGTTTCTCTTCGAAGAATACGAAAACGATTTTAGAATGATTATTGTTACTTACACAGTTTGTATCTATTTATTTTTATACATGAGACACGTTGCGTGCACAATTATAAATTTTCTCTCAAGACGGCACCTTTTATTTTCAGATTAATGAGTCCACTGAAGCCCTTATTGAAACCTTCTTTGCACATCTCTTTGTGTCTTTAAGCGTTGCTTTTACGTTTCAGTTACCCCGTCCCTGCTAACGTGTCTCTCTAAGTCAAGAAAAAAAAAGTTTAGATCGAGGCCAAATGTAAATTATTAATATTTTAGTTTCAACGAAGGTTGCTGCTATTATATTTTGTTGTTAAAAAATCTCTGAGTTCAAATATAAATATATCTCACAGATCTTATCGCGCACAAATCGAAGAGCTCAGTTGCGAGATATATTGTTCGAATTAAAATACAACACACGTTACTTATATCGGATACGACGGAGCATTTCTTTGAACGAAACATCAAAATCTTCGATCGTGTACTCCCGAGGGAAAATCCGTCATGTGTACGAGAGATCGTGTCAAATGAGACATTGATTCTTTGGCGTGCGTGCAAGTCACAAATGTAATCAATTAATATTCTACTGAACTAATGAACGTCCACCCAATGAAAGACGTTGACTTATACAGACCGTTCGTCGTTGAGGAGTTGCACGTGTACGTCGTTCTCGTGCAAAGGTGCATCTATAGCAAGTTGCATTCGTGGCATGCACCGGGATTGACAGAGAGTGAGAAAGAGAACGTGAATGCACCGGTGAAATCCCGATCCTGTAGCCCAGAACTGACCATCACTACATTGTGCTGGTCATGGACGTTTCGACTCGTTCCTGGCTTTTTCTTTTTCTCTCTTGTTCTCCTTGTCGCTCTCTCTTTCTTTTCCTCTTAGCTCTACCGTTTTCTTTATATCTCTCTTTCTTTCTCGTTCCCTTTGCCTTTCTGTCCCTTCTCTATCTGTCCTCCCTTCCCCTTCCGCCGCGCTGTCGAGCAGATCGTAAGAAGAAGGAGAGAGGGGACTCCAGACGACCCGAGAAAAGAGGGAAAACGAGAACGAGGTCCGAGAGGGAAAGTTACCGAGGGTTGAGTGATAAATTGATAGTGGACGTGCGCCATGCACCTTCTCTTTCTCTTCCCCTCGTCTTTCTCTCGACTCCTCGTCCGACCGAAAGACCGACAGACCAGCAGACCGAATGACACCCTCACCCCAAAATGCCAGTCAGTGACGATGGTGCACGCTGATTTCTACTACTTGTAGAGCGGAATAAATAAATTTGGTTAATATAGTCGTAAAATCATATTGTCTACGTTATAGATCATTTGTTCTCGACGCGAAAATATGGAAAACACTAAGATTAAAAATCTAGAAAACACACACGTACACATTGTAAAACAAAGACGAATATTCGCATTAATTAGATTAACCTCGCACGCTCGCATTGTTAATATAAAAAAAGGGATGTTACGCTCGTGTGAGGATTCCAATTATTCTGCTTCATCAAACAGAATCCGAATCGAGTAAAGCAAATTTAATTTGACAAAAGACAAAAAACAAACTCTTGTTAAATCGCGTAAAAGAATCTCGATACAAGCGTAAATAAAAAAATAAAAAAATAAAAAAAAAACGAAATATCGAAGAACCCCGAAGTTGCCGGCGCGTCGGCGGTATATAGACGTGACTTCCGTTTTAATCAGCACGAATCCAAGTTATTAAAATTCCTCCGGAATTTTAGCGGATGAATGGGCTCGATGGCCACCGACCGACTTGGCCTGGGCTCTCTTTGAAAGAAAAAGAAGTTCATTCATTCCAATAGAAACGAAAAGATATAGCATTCGTTTGGGCTCGGTCTCGGAATATCGGCAAACTAAAAACGTTAATTTATTCAATGGCAAAAGGGCATGAAGATACGAGAGCTTCGTAAGAGATGAGCTCGACGACGAAGAGAAGAAGAACGGCCAGAGGAGAAACGCGCGCGAAAGATACTGCGGACAGAAAGGGAGGATCGGGTGTGAGGAGGGTGAAAAGTCGTAGAAAGGGGAAGACGTCGGGGGTCAAACGAGAGCCTCTGGCAATTTTTCCAGCAGCGGTCGAGCTCTCGAGTTTTGTGACTTTTTTTTCTTCCTGATTTTTCTAATTAATTATCGGTATTGATTGGTTTCCGATTTGACTTCGTATAGCCTTTGGCTACGGGATCGCGGCAAGATGGAAATGACCGCCGTACAGAAATAACCGCAAGAAACTGAAATAGCTGAACGAATTAACCGCTCGTGATTCGAGTTCTGATTGAAGGAGTGTCTTGTTTTTTTTTCTTTTTTTTTTCATGAAACTGCGACGATACAATCACGCATGTGTGTCCGAGTGTAAAAACAATTTTGTACGAAGAAAACGATCATAATCGTAATAAGTCTGTTATTTAATTTACAATTTGGAAAAAAAAGTCTTTTTAAAAAATTCTTTGACAAAATTTTATATCTCGTTATAATGCACATGAGACATTGTTTTAATTTTATATAATTGTTTTTAATCAGATATCGAATTTGTCCATATATGCAGAACTTCTTTTTTTAGCGAAGATAAATTTATATTAAATTTAAAATTCACAGAATTATCATCTCTCCAATATTTCTAATGTCTGATATTATATACATGCGCTTAACTTTAGATTTTGTGTTCTCATTCTCACGTTTTATATATTGCAGAACAAAGATATACGGACGTGTAACGCGTGTTCCGTCGCAATTATATTTAAGCGGATATATACGATGTTGAAAAATACAATTTGGCTCGAAACTTTCGTGTCGGAATGACGTTGAAGACACCGTGTAATGTAAATTTATCGTTGGCGCAACCCAACGATTAACCATTCACGATTTTGTTCTTCGAATCAAGCCATCGCGCGCAAACCGGGTAGAAGTTTCTGGGTGCATAGTCGGTTACGTTGTAATATGGTGAAAGTTCTCTTGTAAACGTGGCCAGTATACTGTACAGCCAAAGATTAATTGCCTGCAAAACTTTTAACCGCGAAGACGATACAAGATGACGCCTCGTAAGATGCACAAAAAAAAAAAAAAAAAAAAAAAAAAAAAAAAAAAAAAAAAAAAAAAAAAAAAAAAAAACCGAGTTCTCGCGTCGGTCAATGCCTGTCTCGATTATCTCAACGTCCTCGACGCAATCGCATAACAAATTTCCTAACACAATCGTCAACGTTTGTAACAATCGGCAGAATTGTCGATTAACATTTCACGACTTCTCACTGCTAGATTTATCTCGCGCGAAACTGCAGAACGTACAGTCGTGAGTCGGTAGATCGATTAAAACAATGGCAAAGGAGGGGAAGAGCAGAATAATACAAAATTCGTCGTATCCGTAGAACGCACGATTAAGCATTCGCTATTCTTTTTCGTCGGATCTACTCCGCAATTGCGAGCGGCTGTTGGAATTTTCTCGGAAGATGGTTAGCACGCTGTAAGACGGTGAATCGATTACCTCTGAGGCACAAAGAGGAGAAAAGGGAGTGGTAGATACCTACTGGAGCTCTGCAGTGTGCGGAGTCAAGAAAATAAATGCGCCGGACGCAAAACTCGAGCAAAGAAATGCAACAACAAAATTGCTGCGCTTTTTTCTTAAACAGAGCGACATTTACATCGCGCTGTCAAAGAAAAAGTATTACAATCGCGAAATTGTCATTTTGTTATTTACTTTACGATACACACGGTGACCGATTTTCTAGAGAGGTAAAAACACTAAACAGTTGTTTAGTTTTTCTCAATCACGATTGATTTTCTATAGAAAGTCGTTTTATTAAAAAATAAATAATTCTCTCTGTGAAAAAAGAGAAAACACCGCACTACGTACACGCCGTGCATGTGAGCCATAAAATTTCAATTGCCTTTGAAGGTAACGATTAAAATTACATGCGCATAATTAACGCGACAAAGCGACGTTATCGGGCATTAATTATCCCGACGAATAATTCATCTAACTAGTCGATGAGGGTAAATCGCACAAAAAATTCAGCGTCTGCTTCTTTTGGAAGCTAGCCCCGCCGCAACGACGGAAGTTTCCTGGAAGGTGGTCAGTGCGCTGTAAGGCGGAGGATTGATTGCCTTCGAGGTTTCACGATGAAGTGGCACGGTGAAGGGAGACGAAGCGAGACAGAAAGATGTGGAGAGAGAAAGAGAAAGAGAAAGAGAGAGAGAGAGAGAAACCGGGAGAAGAAGGAACGAGGAGAGACCAAAGAGAGACCGAAAGAGCAAGTAAGGGAGACCCGAGTAGAGTCGAAGTGGCGAAGGGGTGAGTCAAGGGTGAACCGTAGGGCTGAGAATGCGACCAAGGTACGCGCGGTGAAGGACAGGGGGGGAATGGAAGAGGATGACTTGTGGTTGTGTGTCGCAAGATAGGGTTGCTATATACCGCGCGTTCTGTCCTGCGTCCGTCGGTCCGTTCGTTTCTCGTCCGCTCCAGCTTCTAACCACTTCACCCGCTTCATCCTCTTCCTTTAAGGTCCGAAGGGGGAGGATGGACGAGGTGGTTGCGCGCGCGAGGGAGGCACGAAGGGTTCCGGGAGATGTTCTTACGTTCGCTGGTAGCTTAGACTCTCTCTCGCGTGTATCATCGACTCGGTGAAATTGTGTGTGAACCCACACGCGCATTGTGTGAGTGAACCATACGTGTGCGGGTTGCCGTTCGTACGAATATACACTGCACAGGGGTGGCTTGCCGCGTTGCATATACGTACGTATATGGCATGTATACGTGTACGCGTGTGGCGAGACTCCAGCTAAGGAGTTAGAAACCACCGTGCGCTTGCTATTGCGCGCGCGCGCTTACTTGCCTGACCATTTATTTCGAACAAGAACATTAGCGCCGGGCTGATCTATCAGGTGGCGCGACTACTTTGGCGTCTCGTGTGTTAATTCGGTGACTTGCCGGATCGCTTACGTTGCATATTCTCCGCACGTACATGCGCGCTATGTTTTCAGAAATTCCTACGCGAATAAGATTTTTTTTTTTTTTTTTAATGTATAAAACGTTCGAAAATTGTGTTTTATCGATTTGACAAGCAATTTCTTTCATTCTTAGCAAAATTGAGAGAGAAAGAGTGAAATAAAAAAAGAAAAGCAATTGCGTGAAATAAATCAAAGAGATGCTATTTTAGGCTTCAAATTGTTAACATATTTGTTTGTACAAACGCGCGGTGTTGAAAGCGTGTTGAAAAAAATAAATTTCACACCAACAAACTTTTTCTCAAAGTTACGAGAAAAAGTGTGCAATAAAAAACACACGAGCAGAAATGCAAGACATTAGTCTTACGAATCTTAAATCAATTCGCATGTCACGTATCAAGATTTTCCATCACAGCCGTCACGTAAAAAAAAAAAATTTAAGACGTTCTTTTTGCAAAACGGATAAATCCGCAATAACCGCCGTGATTCTATCTGCGAGGTGATAACTCGAGCAATCCGTGCCGGTGAGAATGTCTTCCTTTCGCAGGAAACCAAACGCCTACTGCGGAAAAGTAGCGGTTCTTTAAGAGAGAGGAACGGAAAAAGGATGACGTCTCTCGATGCCGCCGCGCACTGGCGAGTGAGAACCGAACGATCGATACGGCGGATCGACATCGCGCGCGACCGATTTGCGTTGGCAGTGCCGCGTGAATACGCTTTACAGGACGACACCCGTTAAATGCCGGAGTTCCCCCGGTGCGGAGACTATCGGACGAGGCATGTAAGGAACTCGGATACACACGAACACGTGGGACGCGGGCCGTCGGTGTGGCTGCACGCATACCATCCTGCGCGAAATCTCACGACAAATACACACATGTGTGGAGGAGCACAATAATTACTATAGGTAGCGAGGACGAGAAGCAAGAAGAGGAGGAGGGTGCACCCTCCGCGAAGTCGAAAGGGGGCAAGAAGGGGGGGAGGGGGTGGCTTGGCCGGCAATCGATATATACACACACGCAACCGAGTTACGCTGCTTGGAACACTCACACGCAGAACACATGTACACGACTTGGAAGGTATACACGCGCGAAGCGGCCGGCGCACACCGTCTCACCGGTTTACATAAGTGAAGTTCCTTGGCCACCACCCTCAGTCACCACCTCTTATATACCCCTCTGTCCTCCCACGCCACCCCCGGCCGCCTTCACCTCTTCCTACTGCTACTCCTCCTCCTCCCGCCTTCTGCCCAAGCGTTTCTAATTTGCATTCCCCTCCGTTGGCACTCCTCACCTCCCCTCGACTCACCATCCGTCGTCTCCTTCGCGTCCTCATCCCCCAACGACGCCATCCACCCAACAACTCCGTTGTCCGTCTTGCGAGGTTTCACGCACACGCATGTCCCTCGTCCGTGTATCACGCGTACGACGCGGGGGTCGCTCAGTCGGCGAGGACCGGGACGAGGAAGAGACAAAGAGACTACCCTTAACTTCGGCCCGCAGAGTAAGACGGCTACGGGATACGAAATGAGAATAAGAGGAAGAGGGAAAGAGAAAGAGAGAGAGAGAGAGAGATACAAGAAGAAACAACAAGGACGACGATCGGTCCAGGGGCTGCTGCAGTTAGGTTAGAGCTACCTGTACCTTCTTAATACCTTTCGTTGACAACTCCCTATATATATATATATATGATGTACACCTATATACGAAGTGGCCCTGTGGCTCACGGTAGTTAAAGGTGGCGGGCGATCTGTGTCTCGCATGAGAATACACCACTCTCTCGGCGGTGGGTAACTATATAAGCTTCGATCGTTTTACGGGCATAAAGACGCTCCGTGTGCAAGGCTTGTAAGATTGACGGCGATATCGCGTTTTGATTTACTACTCGCGGATTGCGGCAGAAAGTGGTGCGCATTACACGGCGATCGCGTATAAAGGAAACGGACAATCTGTACTCGGATTATCTGTACTCGATCGAATTTCTAAATGTAATCTTTGTAGCGTTTATCAATTTTTTTTAATGTTCATTTAATTGTCAGAAAAATTATTCGTCATATGTGATAAGTTAAATTTACTTAATTCTTTTTTTTTTAATTTAAACTACGATAGTTGGCTTACTATCTAAAATAATATAATGCGACAATATTATAAGAATTTTGTGTTTGTGTATGTATATAGATGTGCGCATTCTGAATTTTTGTTTCAATACATCGTATAGAAAAATTTGTATGACACAAATTATGTACGCTATTATTAAATTTGCTATAACGGTTCTCTCTATCAGATCGTCCATTTACGTACTTGATCCTTCTGCTGTCGACAAAGCTTTTAGGAATAATTAATAAAAACGCGACAGATTCTGTGCAACTCGTAAGCGACTTTCTCCAAGAAAAGAACTCAAAGTAAGATGGTCCCGATCAGCGGGAACTTTCCCTCTAATTAAGAAGACAATGTACGAGTCGGTACAACGCAGCGGGCCAAAGACGTCGCGCTTTTCCCGGCAGGACAATGCCGGCAATGAAGATAAAGAAGGGTCGTGGCAGGCATAATTCCGAAGTGCGTTAAGAGATCCGACTGACTGACGGATCTGTCGGGGATGGATGGCAGTAAGGGTTACGAGCATCACTCATCAGTAGCGGCCATATTGCCTCCCCGGCACCCCCTACGGCAACCCTCACGCGCGCGAGGAGAGCGCGAGCCCTGATAATTCCCCAACCCCCCTGGCACTCTATCTCCCTCGCGTTCCCTCTTTTCACCCTTCTTCCACCCTCTGTATCCCTTGGCTCTTCTTCTTCACGCTCACGCTCGCGCTCGTTTGCTCGCTCGGCACCCGCTCTTTCCACCCTCCTCCCATCCCTTGTGTCTTAGTCTTACTGGTTTCTTCTCCTTTTCTCCCTTCTTCTTCCAGCGGCGCTTCTTCTTCTTATTTGAACCCCCGGCGCGCGGTGCCCGGGCTGCTTAATGAGAACCTCCACCTCTTCGTGCCACCACCACTACCACTACCACCACTTCCACCGTCGCCGCCGCTCACTCTTGGCCATACCCCGGCACCCTTCGCCAAGCCTGCCCGTTCTCCACCGTCCTCTCCTTCCAAGCGGCAACGTGGGGTTCAGCCGACTCCCGTCAACGAACTACGACCCCTACACGCGGCCACACGCGAGACATTTTAGACTTTTAATATTGATTACTCCGGGAAGATGAAGATTCCTCCTTAGCAACTACGATCATCCCGATATGTGAGCTTTGTGTATTTACGAGAAAAACAACGTGTGTGATGATATTTCTCGTATCATCGATTAATTATAATTATTGGATCATTAAGTATGAAACTTGACAAGTATATGTAAAAAAAGACAGATTAGAAAATTCTTATAATATTATTAAAAAAACTATACATTATTTTAAAAATTACTGATTAAAACAATTATATTAGATAAATGTTTTTCTACTTAATTTTAATATTGCGCAATATTCGAGTATTTTACCAGCAAATAGAACAGCGAAACATTCGTGCTTATTATCGGCGACACCCTGCAGGTACATATATTTATTTTTTTTTTTTTTTTTATGTGTGTGTTGTGTACAAGTTATATGCATATATAACATAATAAAAGCAAGACTGAGATTTATGAGCAGCTCGTGCTGCGGGTAAATGGAAATAATTTTTGTTACTTATACACATGAAAATAGATACGCGGCGTTAGATACATAACGCCTAAACTTGTTCGAACTTCGAGGCGCGAATGTATGTGCCGAGTTCGTGTCTGTAATTAACCCTTACCAACTTAGCGCGGTGCCATGTGGAATCATATAGTGTCCTGTTCGCATTCGGGATAATTTTATATGAAACAAAGTTATCATATCGAAAATTAGACAATTCGATTATGTCTTCGGACTTTGTTACTAAAGTCAATAATTAATTAATTAATTAACGTCGCGCGGAAATTTAATCACAATTAATACACAAAATATAAATTTTAAGAATTCAATCTTTAGTTTTATCAAGGGGTGGTTATTCTGTGATACAATTTTGTTTCTCTTTAGAAAACTGTACACAGAAATACATTACGTGCGAAAACTTCGGAAACTACCAAGGCACGGCAAATACAATTAAGCATTATAATAGCAACAATCTTTGACATCGGATCGCATTATAAAGACGGTCCGCGCGGCGCAATGCGACCTCGTTGCAAAACGCTGCAGGGTGACGCATATTTAAAATGGACACGATCGTTGACTTTCGACCTCCGTGATCAATACCGGTTCCCTTGTACATTAAATTTAGTCTACGAGGGGGAGTTATTACCGTTTCGTGTGTAGTTAACCAAATCAGGGTTCCAATCTGTGATTCGTATGTCCTGACCATTGATTACATCCAAGACGAATTAGGTCACATGTAAATGAAAAACGTAAATCTGTCCCCGCTCGTTTTCGACTCTTTTTTTTTTCAGACCGACACACTCACCGAAATTAAAATACTACGCGTATTTATGGGGTGGTTCTGAGTATGAAACTAATGAGTCGATAACGTGACTCTCTCATCGCAAGTGTGAGATTACAAAGTAATACGTCGTAAAATTTTCACATATTTTATCGATTTTTTTTTTAAATAGAGAGAAACAAAATGAAAAAAATACATGTGTCTAAAAACTATGAAGACAAATAATAAAAGACCAGAAAATATAACAAAATTGATGTTGCAGTGTGTAACAAATATATGCATAAACTACAACTTTCTGTACAACTTTTCTATAACTTTTCAGCGCGTTTTGATATCTGTCAAAATCAATTGCACGTGTAATAAAGACGCATGCGTTAATTCCACAAAATTGTCCGAATCACACGTGGAAACTACGTAATAATTGCAAGACTTTGTAAAACTGAAAACTTGAAAATTTTTCTTAACACAATATTGCACACAGTGAATAAATGTTATCACGATCGTTCTTTTTAGAAATTGCAACAGGTGGCGACATGTATTCCTAACTCTCAAACAACCTTAACGTTGTGCTATTAATTTTATCTACCTAATATTGTGGCATAAAATCTGTGTTGTACAATTTACGGTTTTGCGCGGTATCACTTCGAAGCAAACATTAAAAAAAACAAACTCTAACTGAAATTGTTCCATCGATCGTGATGAAATATAAGCTATACTGCGAAGTGAGGATAAGTATCGTGAGTACTTAAAGTCGCCACTGAGTTGCTATATATTCAATTTTCTAAGCGAATATCGAAAATTATACTTTCATCGTACGAACATTCATTCTACGAAAGAAAAACTCTCGTAATAACAAATGTTCGTAAAAATTGTATGTTCGGAGAGATATTATTTGTTTCTTATGTATTGTTAATCATGCTCTTCGCTGAGCACAACGAGAGATGATTCGCAATAGCTTCCTTAAAGATCGCAGATCTCAAATGTGACGATCAATTAAGATCGTGCACAATAATAAGTAGGCAGATTTTAACAAGAAAAATAGTTTTGCATTGTAAAAATGAGAATAACGAAAGGTTGCTGTACATGTGAATTTAATGTAAATGTGTGCTTCAAGTCAACATATTTTTGCTATATTTCAATGCAACGAAATAAACAATAAAAGAAAGTCATACTATATTCCTCGTTATAATCGGCCCACCTGGAGATGCAACTTCAGTGTACTTTCGCGCGTACACTCTATAAATATAAATATAAATATAAATATATATATATATATATATACACATATATGTATATATATTACGATACAAAAGATTTATATCTCTACCTGTGCCACGTGGTGAAATTCGCGATGTAACGCGGATTAATCGGCGGTAAGGCTGAATCGCGACAAGGAACCCCTCCACACACCACCGCGTCTGGACATCGTGCCGATAGAAACGATCCACTAAACCGATCGCGTTCCTACCGCGTCGCGACCACCCTCTTTTGCACCGCGGACGACCGCCGTCATCCCGACTCCGCCGCGTCTCATCTCCGTCGTCGCAGTCACGTCTTCCGAGGTTGAACGAGGAAGAAGGACGGCGAATTTACAAGAGAAAGGAAGAATGAGCTTAAAAGATGGAAAGAAGGGGACAGGGACGAACGAGAGGATAGCGGTCGGGAGTGGCGGGAGACGCGGGGGAGAAGGGAGGAGTTGGAGGATGGTGGAAGTGTGCACGGGGTGGGCACACCGAGTAGGAAAAAGGGGTGGCGAGGGGGCGCACGGCCGGTGGGTCGTTATTTTTGTGCCTGCTTCGTCTTTAATTTCTCCCCACCTTTTGCGCGCCGCGGCGCTGACGCCGTGCCGCGCCGCACCGCACCATACCGCGTCGCGCCACGCCGCGCCACGCCGCGCGCTTCGCCGCGACGCCGGGCAGAGGAGCGCTGGCTGGTTGGTGTGCGGTTGTCTTAGTTCGTATGCATATCTCAGTGCCTCACATATTGATTCAGGGCGTCATTACGCGTCTTAGCTCGGCCCACTCCCACCACTGCTTAAACCACCCTCCACCACCCTCTTTCCAGTTCTCGCCAGCCCCGTTCGCCCCGCGGTCTCCCTCGCTCGGCCCGTCGTCCTCCTCCACCTTCTTCACCTCCAGCCACCACCGTCCTCCTGTGGCTCTCCTTGCCGACCCGACCACCCCATCTACCCTGCACGAACCTTTACTACCCCCCAGCTGGAAGAATCTTCTTGCAGACCGGTCCTTCCCTATCCCCCGTTACCCTTCGCCATTCTAGCTTAAGCGACACGCAAGTCTCGTCGCTCTTTCCCTTTCTCTCCGTTTCGTGTTTAGGGCCGCGTGTGTGCTTCGCGAGCGTGTTTGCCTTGGGGAACACGTGGGGCCGTGTATATTCGCGTGTACCCGTCGTCTTCAGCGCGCCAACTGGCATAATCGATACGAAATTAATTTTGATTACGATGAATGTTTTGTTTCTTAGCGACAACGAAAAAGTTTCTGGTCATTCTCGTTGACGGAAATTTAGTATACAAATATAGCGGTGATTTTATATAATGATTATATGTAACGCTGCATGATTTTGTTTGCTGAGTTATTCGATTAATTATGAATAATCGATTCTTTCTTTATGATAAGATATATATACATGTGTATATTATATATATTATATTCATTTTAAGAGTCTAATAAAATCTTTCTAACTCGAATGTTAAAGAAATAAATAAATAATAATTTTAGTTACACATAAAGATTTTGCGACTCGTCGACTATTTTAAATTAAAGAGTTTCGGAAAAGAGAATTTTTTTTTGATTCGTAAAAGCTCAGACAAAATTGTATGACCGCAATTATAAAACTGCAAAATGTTACACAATTTAAACATATAGTTTTAAATATATCTTTTTTTAAATATTTGTATTTTATAGATTAGTTATTATAAATTAAAAAATTACTGAAAATATTACGTATATATACATATAAAACTAATATAAATTTGCTTTTACATAATTAACATTGCGTGTGGTAAAACAAAAATAAAAAATGTTAAATAAGTTTTCAAACAAAAACCAAACAACAATGATTACATTTTGTCATGATAGAATGCAACTATTATATCATTGATATCTCAATATAAAAAAGTTTTTTTTAACTTTGTAAAAAATACTTTATAATTTCTCATATTTTTTTAAATTGATCATATCGCCGTTTTATTATTACAATGTTGGTAACGCCATCTAGCGTACGTAGAATACAGCGTGTAAGAAAAGGAATGTTACTCTCATGATATTATGTACGTGAAGATCATATTTGATATATTTATTTGGTATGAAAATTACGCACACTTAATTATATAAGATATGTATACGTCATAATTGACCTACTTTCAAAAATATAATTACGTGTGTGTAATTGGAACCGATATTTCTTTAAAAAATCTTCAAAAGAAGTATTCAAAAGATTGCTTCTTTATCAACCAACTTTATAAAAAAAAAACGACGGAAAAATATGTGTATATATATATATATATATACACATATATATAACTTCTAAATATATAGCATAATAGTAATAAAATAAAACAATATATATAAAATCTTTTGTATATATAATGAATATCAACTTACAATAATTATATACAGGGTGTCCCACCTAACTTGAACATCCTAAATATCTCGCTCATTTTTTATGATAGAAGGATGCCGAAAAAAGTAATTATTCAGTTCGAGGAGACAAATACTGTAATAAAAAATTTTTTGGATTCGTCTTGACCTTGCCTACCATATCTCGATAAAAATATGTACTTTCAGATAAAAAAATGACAATGACTTTGAAATCTTAAAAAATTTCTTGTTTATCACAGTATTTATTTCCTGAATAATGACCCTTTTCGGCATCTTCTTATCATAAAAAATAAGTGAGATATTTAGGATGCTCAAAGTGGGACACCCTGTATACTTTCATTAGGCATTTTATTACTAATGTTAAAAGATGCACATAATTAAATTTTTATGTGTATTTTTATGTGTTTGGAGTAAAATATACGTCAATGATAATTCACTATAAATAAGTGGCACAATATCTTTGAAAAAATGTATGATAATTTCTACACGTAACTACCTATCATCTACGTCCTTATTATTTGCAACCGTATAAGAAAATGAAAGATAGATTGAGAATTTTCAATGACTTCTAATTACATTTGATTTGAATATATTGATGCTGCAATGTCGATTGTGACGGAATTATGCGAGCTCAAGACACACGCTGTGTTTATGTGCACTTTTACGTACACGCGTTTGCAACGTGGAATCGAGTCTCGTCGTGGCTTTGGCGTACAAGTGAAAGTTCACATCTCTGTAGACATGCATCGAAACGAATCAAAATATTTGTCCGATCATTAGTTTACGATCATTTTTTGTTCGACAAAATGCGTTTGCTGTTTGCAATTAGCAATATGTGTGTATTAATAACATTAAATATTTTGAAAACCGTTTTTATAAGATTTAAAAAAATGCAAAAAAAATATTAAAAGATATATGATCTATCAGTAATTATTCAATGAGATGTTAATTAATTGCTATAATGATGAGAACGTTTCGATAATTAATTTTTTTTGATTATCATCAATTAATTTGTATAATTAAATTTGTTTTGGATATTTTTTGCATTACATTCTATTAATTTAGTAGTATAAAGTCGACATACGTGCTAATTGAATTCCCCCAAAATATGTTTTCTTGTTCTTCTAATTATTTCAATTAATACAACTTGTTGCACGAGACACATCAGTTACAACATTCTACGGATTTGCATACAAAACAAATTATGGAGACAAAAATTCCGCGAGTTCAGATATACAAAAACAAAAGAATGCTCAACTTTCCAGTCGGTAAAGACGCGGACGCGTCTTTTTTCTTTAAACAAAAAGAAAATATTGTAGTGTTTTTTACAAACGTTATTTGTTTTGCTAAATATATTTTTACCAGAAGCGAAGTTTTTATGTTGTATAGTAGCGGCCGTTAAAAATACGCTCGCTCGCGTCATATATTCTACAAATATTTACTTATGTGATATAATAATCCATTAGCGCTTTTTACCGATAGATATTTACACATCAAATTGACATGTTCCGACATTTCTCGTTTACAAGCGTTTTCGTTTAGGAAACGCTTGTCAAATCTCTTAAATGATTTATTAATTCTAGATTGAATAATACTGCTACATATTTTTCTTACCGTTGTATCTACATTGAATCGTTGCTAGAAAATTTACTCAGCACATTTAGTCTTTTATCGTCGTGACATAAAAACCTGTATCGCGAGCTAATTGTAATTACTATATATGTACACACAATGACGGACTGATGCATGCTCGACATGTGGACATTGTGGCACACGCATATAAGTAGTACTTCCTACTCCATTTAAGTAGTATAATGTGGTCATGAGAGATTGGCCTTTAACTGACATAAAACGTAGTTAAAAAAATCTGTCGATATTCTCGATTAATGAAGGTACGATTAGAAAATAAATTTATCTCTTCTTTACTATCGGATATATCTGTAATTCATCTACGTTAATAATAAAAATTTGTAGAGAATATTCTTAGCAAAGTTTTCTCAATTTCTAATTAGTAGAGTGGCACAATTGCGCCACATATTGCTCCCGCATTCCGCTTGACCTAACTCAACAGAATCGTTTTGTCCATCTCAGAGAGAATAATTTAAAAAATTTTTTTTTTTTTTTTTTTACTTTCGCGTTGTTGCGCGATAACAAAAGAAGAGAAAGTTTTCTGTGATACATACGCGATGCGTATCAGAGAGAGATCAGTTGCGGCGACCAAGTTGCAAGATTCGGTCGTATACGCGCGACGCGTTGTACGTTCTTGCAAGGTGAACAAGTTGCCGTAACGTGATTAGAGCCCGCGTTTCTTTTCTCAGTGAGATATCGCGAAAAATTTCAAAGTGTCAGATTGAGATTCATCTCTCGCGTAAGGCAACAGTCGCGTTTGTCGTTGCGATTTCTGTTTGCGAATATCTCGGAAGAATCTTTGAAAATTCGGCAACTTTCCGAGACCACCGCGCACCGCGCACGATGTGCGTATCTCCGTACGTGCGATAAGTGCTTCTTCAGCAGTTATGCTCGAAAGTTATTGTTGTGCGCGAACGATTAGTCACATCGCCGAACGATTACAACATTGCGGCGACAAATCGCTGCGCCGTTGTTGGAAGCGGCAACGAACGAACGAGCAAAAAACGTAGGAAGAAGCGGATTCCATCTGCGTCAATTACTGACGTCGTGGTCGGTTCGTGAAGACCGACTTCCGTGTGCGCGGTGGACGGATCGTGGAATCAGTTCTCCGCGACGACGAACGTTTAACGGGAACCCGTAGAGAACAAGAAGAGTTCCAGTTTAGCCGCGGCTTCCAAACCGTGCGCGAGTCGGAGATAAGCGCGCCGCGCCCTTGTGACGGTAATTGAGTGAAAATTTCGATTGGGTTTAGGTTTTGGGAAAATTGCCGGGAAAATCGTGAATAGGAGAACGCGAACAAGTGAACTACGCGGTATGCGCGAAGTGTCGCGGCGACTATCGATCGAGAGGAAGAGGAGACTTTAACGCGCGTAGAAATACCAGGCGTCCAGATTTGCCGGATATCGCAAATCGCGCACGCACCTGTGACTAAATCTTTATATTCTATCACAAAGTATGTTTTATTTAGCGATTACAGTTTATTACTAATTTTGTTATCAATATGTGCACTAATGTTTCAGCACACGAACATTTTTCAGTTTTAATATTTTAACACACATCACGCGAGGATAACAAGCTTCTCTGCAAACTTCAATTATGTCATGTCGAAAATTGTTAAATGATTCGAGATATTCTTTTCATTGTTAGAGATACGTTAAATACACACTTCGCCGTTCGCGCGTGGCAAATTATGCGGGAAATACCAATGAGGTGTGTGTTCAGTGCAAGAATGTTTAAGTGCAAAATTCCGGTTTGCTTTTCGTTTCGACGAAATTCGCAATATGTAACACGTAACACGTGTTTCAAATCACGATACGCATGCAATGCACCTTGGCTTGCGTAATTTCGTCTGTTGCTAATAAAAATACACGCGCAACTTGAATGTGCGCGAGTTTGATCTTATTTCTCGTTTGAAATTTATATCGAAACGATATTGTGTACAGAGCTATCGTCACTTGTAAACATCACGTTCTTTCTTTTATTTTATTTTTAAAAACGTAAACACACATTGCTCACCTTCTTTGTTGAATAACGCAAGTTTAAAGTAGCCTTCTTATCTTTTTCCACGCGATACACTATCGTGTGCGAGACACTGACAAAACGAGTCGCAAGGAAGCATTAATTGCTGTCACTGCAATTACTACGGTCGCGCTTGTGCGTTTACGATTTCTCATAGATTCGTAATCTTCTAAGAAAAAAACTCGGCCGGTTTAATTGTGAGAATAATGCAAAAAATGTTACAGTCAGTTCTCGGTATATCTATTCTATCTAAACGTTTTTTTTTTTACAAAGCTGCAATGACATTTTTATAGTTTACAATAACAAAATAAAACAGATTGTGCATTTTGATACCGATAAATATTTTGAAACGACCGGCTTTGCTTGTTGCCAGAAGCAACGATGTTAACATAACTTTCCTTCTTTCGTCATATTCCGTAATAATACACCGTAATTTTCTTGTTCTCGTAAGCGCGCTCTTTATGAAAGAAAGTATTTAAGAATTCGCATTCTGCTAACTAACATGATCAGTAAAGGAAAATTTTTCTCTTATGTAATTATGTTTGTCTACGTGTTGAAAAATTGATTTTTAAGATTTTATACATATATATGTTCTCAAAAATTTATTTTTATTATTATAAATTATAACATATTATATGTCAAACATATATATGTTTATAAGACAAAACATATACATATATATATGCCAAACATATGTATGTTTTGTCTTATAATATAATATACAATATACATATCATCTGTTTTATTCTCTTTTGTGACCTATAGACAATTATTGTGCAATTATTGACGCTTAATAAAAGCAGACACGTGTATCGCATCGTGTATAAATGCATAATCGATTGCAGATGTTATAACCAGTCGCGCTATTGATTAAAGTAGCTGAATACATCGGTCCAATTGCAAACACATCGGAAGACGTGTCCATATGTCTTGCGAATGTAGGATGGACTTTCTCCTGACGCTTTCTCCGGACAGTGTTTCATGATAGCGGAGATACCAGTTCGCGGCCGAATCTCGTAGATATTTACGATCATAGAAAGCCACGTCTCTTACCTTGTTCTGCACAGTTATGTTGCGAAACTCATAAGAGCTAGCTCATTACAGAAACTTCCCGCGGTGTTATGCGAATTCTAGCGAGATTCTCTATTGAACGCGTCCGATCAACTTGTCTCAGATATCGCGAATATCTAAATACAACAATCAAGACAATGAATTCTCCTTGAACTGAAATAAGATGATCAAAAGAACGTGTTGTAACACTTTCTATCAAAGTGTAACAGCCTTTTTTACATTTTTTCTTTTTTTTTTTTCTACAGAGAAATGCCTGCGTTAAAGCTCTTCGGACGAAAATGGTTGGCCGCAACCGACGATCTTGTTTATCCCGGCTTGTTCGAATTATTCATTCGCATTATATGGTGAGTGTTGCTAATTATAAACAACCACAACTCTATCGTTGAATAAGTTATTATCATAAATAAAATATGGCAAGCAAATACGTATGAATAAATTACGAATACATGTTGCAGTTTGTTACACACGAGCTGTTTACTCTGTTTCAAGGTTTATCGGTTAAATATGTGTTTTACAGGTTCATTCTTATAGGAATCGCATGTGGAAAATACTACGAGGATACGTGGAATTGTCGGTTGGGAGGTGAATTGGTGCGCGTGTACCTCCTCGGCGAAGCGGTCATGCTTGGTATCATCACGCTTTTGATACTCATCATCATCAGGCAAAGCGCAAAGGGGGCCATCATGGACACGCATGCTCGACGCTACGTTGAACCTCTCCTAATGATCAAGTAAGCACACACACACACACACACAAACATACACACACACACACACACAATAAAAGTAAACTAACCTCATGACAATCAGCTTTCTAGACTGATAACTTTCTGAAAAACTTTCATGAGATACACTTTTTCAAAGTGAATGTTTTGTATCTCTGCAACATTATCTTTTTTGTAATGACCGCGTATAGATCACCTTGAAGTCATGATCTTAGCGATATAAACATTATATTAATATTCTTTTTATATTGCTAGGATTATGACTTCAAAGCTAGCTATATAAACATTATTCTATTGTAGCATGCAAGATCGCAATTTTCTCGTAATACAAAGTATAATACCATGAATTATGTACTGGTAAAAAGAGTCATGAGAGCAATATAAAGCGATATATATGTATATATAAACGGTTTTATAGATTTTCTTATTGTGTTCCCACATTACTGATGTAAATGATTACATTTGTATAATTGTATCTGCAATAAGTGCTAAGTCGAGATCTTGATTTCATTACTGCTACATGTTTATTATATTTACGTTGGTATAATAGAAAAAAAACAAGACATAAAAACTAAAACCTTGGTACATATAGTGACCAAAAAAATAGGTATATTAAAATATATTCAAAAAAACATTTAAAACGAAAAACCGAGAATTAAGCGTTACGGATTTTCGTTAAGCTATCACTATAATGTCGCAATAAGATTAATTTTATGCAGAGCATTGGTCATTAGTAATTAAAATGGTAAATATACAGAAAAGGGGAGCCCCCTCCGATTGGCTTCTCGTTCACATATATAGCGTTACGGATTTTCGTTAAGCTATAATGTCGCAATAAGATTATAATTTTATGCAGAGCATCGGTCATTAGTAATTAAAATTTATAGAATAAATTTTAATATTAATATTCAATATACGTAGTTTTGATCAATATACCGACATGTGATTTTCATATGTCTAGTTAAAATTGTCAAATCAAGATCCAAGGGAAATTTTCTCGTCAAATCAAATTTAACATTAAAAAAAAATAAAATTCCTTGGCATATTCAGGATATTGTTACTGCTGCCAGAGATCGTGTGGAACATTTTGGGCACTTTGTGGATTTTCGGACAGAGCGTAGAGTGCAGTCACGAGCACTATTCTGTCACTGTTGTCGAAGCCCTGGTGTTTTTCGACTGGATCCTGATCGGTCTCAGCATCTTCGGCCTCGCTCTGGTATTCGATCCGATCGGCTCTCTGGAAAAGAGACATCTAGAGAACTCCATCGAGCACGGCAAAGTCTCGCGCATCTGGCTGCGGAGATTCAAGTTTCTCTGGTGGATGCGCAAGGACGAGAGCGCAAACGAGACCTTCCAACATGTCGCTGGTGAGACATAGGTATGGCTGACCTGCGAAGAGGTCCTGCCGCATGTTGAAACTGGAACGCAGACTTTTGTTCTTGTTTTCGTAAATTGGCCGTGCGAATTCGCCGTAAGATAAATCGATCGATCATTGTTCTGGTTTTTTGGCACCGGTGGGACTTTCTTCTCGATATAAGTCATTGTCTCGTAGTTTGGGGATATAACAATTTGCGCGTTCGTAATATGATCCTTACAGGAATTTATTACTGGATATGGCAAAAACAATAATTATTTCGAGCATTAAAATCACTATTGAACAACTGTTTTTTATCACTCAAAATAAATATTATTTTAGCCACTATAATAATAAATTTCTGTTAGGAAATAACGCGTTTGCGTGTAGCAAAAGAAGTTTCACTCGCAAAATATATCGCAAAAAAAAATTTATATTACATTTTTCAAAAACCTATGATTAAGATCATCGCTTTTAATTTTTAATATGTTCATTCTTTATAATAATACCGACAAAATATTTTTGTAGGTCTTTTAACTGCGTTATTCAGAGGTACCGACTTGGTTCCTTCAGACGTAGTAGCCGGTTGCATTTTATTAAGAGTTCGACAAAAGCGAGAAACTCATGAATTACAAAGGATGAATCTAATTGAGAGTCCAAAATACACTTCAGGTAGACGCGTATTATGTGACATGTATTTTTACGTGAAAAGATTTGTTAAACACCGAATAAGTTTATTATAATGACAAAATTGCGCCGTTCGTATTTTGCAGACGGCAACGAGATTTTTTTTGGTATGCCTAACTGGATGTCCTTAGAAGCTATTCATCATTTCTTGCAATTGTCAATTGCTTCCTACGGTTGGCTTTTTGTAATATATCAACATATGTGTACTGGATGTTTTCGTTTGGCACGAGACATGACATGCTGCGCTTGTTTCCGGTAAAATTTATATCACACACGCGTGTAAATTTTCTTATTAGATTTAATATACTTTAATTTTAAAAATTATATTTTAGACGAAAATCTAACATTATTCTGGATGACAATTGCTGTCTCTGTTATCTTTCTGGGGTCAAATATCTATCGCAAGTCTCCGAGGAAGATATACTTTTTGCTTCCTTCAAGAATCACTTGTGCCAAGTTTGTATCTTCTTGCTCATGTAGTAGACATATTATTATTACACGCTCTTTTTACACGTCTGCCCCGATGATTAAATGTCACGGCGTAAACTTTTGCAGATACCTTTCTGTGTAATTGCCGATCATAAAAATGCTAGTATCGTTATAGTCATACGAGGCTCGTTATCCTTGCGAGATTTAATCACCGATATTGCGGCCGCGGCCGATACGTTTGAATGTCCTAACGTTCCTCCAGGAAGCACAGTTAGTAATCTCTATTTTCTTTGTATGTGAATTAAATTAATGCACATATAAGTAATATAAAAATTAAAACATCGATACAGGCGCACAAAGGTATGATACTAGGAGTGAAAATAATCTTAAAGCAACTGGAGAATTATAAAGTTCTGGAAAGAGCGTTTGCGACGTATCCCAATTATCATCTAACACTCACAGGTAAGCACGTTTACGATAAACTGCTTTGTCAGTGCGTATAAATGCAAAAAAAAAAAAGGAAAAAAACAAATGACGCATGTGTTCGCGCAGGTCATAGTTTAGGAGCTGGTTTAGCTATTCTACTAGGATTACTGATACGTCCTCGATATCCGCATCTGAGAGTCTACGCGTTTTCCACACCTGGTAATATTATTTATAATTCTATCGATTAAAATATTCGTCGCTAATGATTATTATTCTTATTGCTCGTGGCATCTCAAAGTTTACAATTTTAATCGAATTGTTCAAAAAGCTGGACTGCTTAGCAGAGATGCTGCCAGAGTCACGGAAGAATTCGTGCTGACCGTAGGACTTGGAGATGATCTCGTAATGAGACTCAGTGTGGATAGTATAGAAAACTTGAGAACGACATTACTGACGACTCTACGAGCTTGTCGAATACCTAAGGTATTTCGATAGGTATTTTGACTTGTAATTTTTACGAATTTTTAAGATAAGTGAATTGAACATTGTTTTTTGTTTCAATAAATACTTCTTGTAATTTTAGTACAGAGTGGTATTAAACGGACTTGGATACGTTCTGTTCGGCGTTCCCGAGAGAGATTTGAACAAAATATGGATAAACTATAACATAATTAACACAATTTGGGATCAGTCGCCTATATTCGGCAAATATTTCAGCGACACGGTAAGAACAAATATATCTGTATAACATAAAAGGCACAAAATATAAACATTTTGCTACACACACACACATTTGATATTTTATTATATTAAATAATGTTTTATTAATTTAATATATGTTGTGTTTTCTCAGAATAAAATCATAGAGCGTGACATAACGAGAAGAAGATATTCGAAAGAAAAACTGTTTATTGCTGGTCGTATACTTCACATATCAAGGTGTAAGCCTGAGCAAATAGAAGGAAAAAAGTACGTGAGTCGTACATTTTATATACATTTTATACACACATTTTTCTAATAATAATTACATCAGTTTTTCTACTTTAAATTTAAGAAATAGAAATATGTATACATATGTGTGTGTGTGTAATTTATATTTTTGCGCGCATTTAGTAGAAAAGAACTTGCCAAGGAAAAAACATACGAGATGCGATGGGCACAAGCGGAAGAATTTACGACATTATCGGTAATGCCACGTATGCTTCTAGATCATTTGCCAGAAAATATAGAAAAAGCTGTAGCCACGTTATTGGAACAACAGCATGACATACCTTATTATATTGATCCGTAATATCTAACCCAAAGAAATACATATATATAACTTTTTAAAATTTTATCGAATAGAACATTCTTTTATCCCGAAAATCACACATAATATTAAATACATTTTCACAAATATCACAAAGAATTTAAAAACAAGTCTAGAAAATGGAAAGATAATATAAAACTACAAAGTACAGCAAATGCAGAAATTCAATACACATATCAAAAATGAGTAAAAATATCAATAAAGATAATGAATATAAAAAAAACAACTTATATATATAAATAAAAATTATATATATATATACCACCACCAAATATAAAGATTGCGAATAAAGACAATTATTTTACAATGTATGTCTTTATTTGCGCATCGGAAATCAGTGCGAGATATAAGCGGACACTACGCATGCAATGTACAAATTGTTCTTTTCAGCTATTGAATAAATACATCTAATTTTGTATAAATTGCACGTATAAAGTTTAGTCTTTATATAGATTTAGTTCAATAAAAGTAACAAAATATCTTTAATAAATAAGTAAATATAATGAGATGAAGTCTTTTGCAAATGCAATTTAACTCTGAATAATTGTAAAATTGCCAATACGCGTCCAATGTGTAAAAAACTTTTTAGCTGAAAAGAACAAGTGATAAAAGTTGATTTTGCAACTCATATTTATGCGGTCCCTTCGTCGTCCATCGATGTATCTTCCTCTCCAACCCTCGGAATGTCCCTCATGGAAGTGACCCAACAGATTTTGCATCGTCCCACGTAGTCGTAGCACTTTTTATCACTCGCGACGCGGAAGACGCGAAATATATTTCCACACACACACGCGAAATTTAAATTTTACTACACTTTAAAGTTTACAGTTTTCCACAAAATCTACATTTTAATCATTACCGAAATTTTTACAACTCGAATAACACTTAAAAAACTTCAAATAAAGAATATTTTTATATCGGAACGAGAGTTTTGGTTTATTTCGATGATCCGTTGTTTGCGTAATATCCTGTTACGCAAGTCTCATGTTGGTCCCACAGTATATCACTGCGAGGACTTTCCCGCAATTCAGGTTTGCGAGAATTATGTCGCCTTATATTCAAGCGAAGTATAATATTATACGTACTTTTACGAATTGTATAAGAAAAACGTTTGTGACTCTATACAACAATACTACGCGTACAACTACAAAATATATTAATTTAAATTTAAATAAACGATTTAATCTAATTGCGCGGATATTTCTATGAAAAAACTCGGATAACATTTGAGTAGTTAAAAAATCTATTTTGTACAGATGCTAATTAGATTTTAATAAACAGAAGATGAAATATTAATATCTTTAAAATTATTTTTTTTCTTTCGCGATTTTATAAAATATACAAGTACGATCAATCTTTCGCAATATTCTCGAACATAATGAAATCAAAAATTGTAGAAATCAGAAAAAAGTATTGCAAAACTAATCAAAATAAAGTAAACGGAATAAATTTAATATTTTACGCGGAATAATCGCGATTTTAATCTAAGACTTCGCATTTTGTGGCGCAATTCAAGCGTCGATTTTGACGCAGTCAGAGCGGACAAAATTTCCGCTTCGATAGAGATTGAAACATCGAGAACAGTTTTCAAAAATATCAAATAATATATATCTTATTATGTAAAATCATGTTATAGTGATATATGTGTAAAATAATTTTTATTAAAAGACATATCAATTTCCCGATTTTGACTTTTTATATAATTTCCAGTATAATTGTTACTATAACTTAGTTTTAAAGAAGATTTATAATATCTCAACGTGTGAATTTAAAATGCATCATAATTGCACATATATCAGTAAAAATATACAAAATATACATAAATTATGTGCTCTATGTTTCAAAATCTGGTAAAAACAAAGATCTACACGCGATTCGCACTGATTTTAAACCATCACCATAACCCTAAAGTGTACTCACCGAGCGCTGGCCACTTTCTGCTATACTCTAATTCTGTAACAAAAAGAAAAGTTTCTTTTTATTGTTGGATGTAAAATAAGTTTACTTAAATATATCAAAATATACGTGGCTTTAATAAATAAAAATTTAAAAATGTTCTAGAAGAAAATGTATTTGACGTTATAAGTTATACATGAAAATATGATTGATAAAAACAACATACCTTCGTGCCAGCAATCCTGTTGCCTGAACCGATTCCTTCAATGTCGCTAACTGCTTTCTGGTGAACAATCCGTCAGCATCTGAAACAAAAAAATGACAGTAGAAAATTAATAAATATAATTATGAGAGAAAGGATCAGTAAATTTTTAAATAAGCTAAAGATATAAGTTATATTAAATATAAATTTTAAAACAGAAATGTTGTCTTTATGCTTATATAACACTGACCTTTAGTCTGCCTTATATTTTGTCTAAACTCCTCTGGCTCCTCTGGTACCGCAAACTCCTCTCCGATGCAAACTTCTCTCCGTCAGCACCTGAAACAAAGAATAATAAGAGAAAATTAATAAAAACAATTATGTGAGAATTTTGGACTTTGTTATTATATTTGTTATTGTGTTTTGCATTCGTAAATACGACACTGACCTTTCGACTTCCTTGAGATAGCCTGAACCGGCTCCTCCGGTACTGCAATCTCCTCTCTGGTCCGTGTAAAATAACTGTCGACGTCTGAAAAAAACACAACGCAAAGATAAAATTAGCAAACAATTATAAAGTTATTAAAAATTGTTACATATTTTTGTTAAAGAGTAGTAACATACCTTGTAACTAATGTTATACAGATCCAAATAAAGTCCTCCGATGTTAAGAACGTCCTTCAAATGCGTGGTGAATTTATGTGTCACGACTTATGTATCACATTTTTTATACTATTATTTTATTACAACAAAACCGATAGAAGATAGAGATTCAGTGATAATTTACATTTTAATATTTTATTTCTATATTATATATATAATATAGCACACGTGTATATTTTTAAATTAATACAAATTATTAAGAGTCCGATTATGGTAATCGAGAAAATCGATTTTCAAATATCATACAATCAAATATCCTAAAAACATCCACACGATTTGATCTGTCGCCAGACCTCCCCGTGAGCAGCGAAGATAGCAATAGATCCTTTTGCATCTAACTGCTACTGAGGCGAATCTGACGGCAAATAGATACATACAAATCGTGTAATTTCTTGGATTTTGATTCTCGTTCTGTATTATTTTTACTTTGTGTTTTTATTAGAATATGTTATCAATTTTGACTGGAAATTCTTATATTAATTATATAATTATTACATATATGTACGGAAAAACTAATAAAAGCAATTTACAAAAGTCGTGACACATTTTACAATCCGTACAACAGCTTGAACAAAATCGCAGACAAAATAGGCAATCTCTGTTTTGCAACATCTTAAAACAGAAAATAATGCAAAAGAAAAATCAATATTTTGTTATAAATAGCTATAAACAGAAATGTTGTTGTATTTTGTTTTATATTTGCAAACAATACGACACTTGCCTTACAGATGGCTCCTTTGGTGCTTCAAACTCCACTGCGCAATTTATACAACAACTTGGATAAGAATAAGGATATACAATGACCCTCCTATCAATTTCTTCACGATCTGAAAACAGAAAATAATATATACAAAAAATTAATATATTGTTATGATCAATTCTACCAAAATAAGAGACTAAATGAATTTTATCTAAGAATATAGAATATTTTATTTTTTAATGCGTAAAACGTTTAACTGTTGTCGCCGTATATACTTCGTATGTACACATTATATCATTAGTTTTTGTAAAAAAAACTAACCTCTGCATGACTGTGCCATCGGTGCGCGTGTTATTATGTGCTAGGCGAAAGGACGACTAAAGTAAATGCGTGCGAGAGCCAGTCATCCCTCTCCTCAATCTCATCTGTTTACTTCTCTGTAGTACCAGGCGTCAGACGTTCTACTACTGCTTGCTGAAAACAGAAAAAAAACTCTTATACTATACCGACATTGGCGCGAAATGATAATAATCGTGAGAAAATACGAAATAATTCGAACGTACTTTGTGTGTCGGCCATTTTGCGTCGCTCGCGCGCAAATGACCGCCGGGAAACAACACCACAAAACTCGTTCATTAGCATTACCAGCGAGTGCGCGACGCTAATTACACATTATCGCGGACACGCCCGACACTTCGCGACACACACGTAATATCGATATTTGCGCGTAAGATGACAATAATCACGAGAAACACGGGATAATTTGCAGACAGGTTTGCTCCGCGTCGCGCGTCCGCCACGACTGTGCCCACGAATCTATCGAAGCGCGCGATATTGCGATTCTCGAAATATCGAATCGAACGCGCGCGCGACAGTGTTCGCGGTATTCACGAGCGCGACTTCATACTTGTAGAAATACATATAATCTCGACACATATAATGGACGTAAATCATTTAATAAAAGCAATCCCTGTACGATCTACTATTTTGCAACGTTATAAAATAATATTTCTGTTACTTATATCTCTAATACATTAATATTATACAAATACTTTTACTCGAATTATTTTCTTTTTTCGTGTTACACTTTTATATATATATATACGTTGTGTAATATGGATTGTGTGGTTCTCTATATCGTTTTAACTATTCCGATTTTAGTTAAAGATCCGTTCGAGAATAGCGCGGAAAACATGTTTTCTCTCTCTCTTCGCGAATGACTACAGTTACAGAGTTACAGAGAAAATATTTCTACGAAAACTGTTTTTAAAAGAACGATTTTTCGAGCAAAACAAAAAGCTCGTCGTTGAGAACAATAACATTTCGGGTGTTGACTATATAACACTCTGCTATTTTTCACATTACGTGTTAAAATGCAAAAGAAATTTATCAAATTCTCGTTCTTTCTTTTCCCAGATAGTTGAAATTAATAATATTCCTCGTTTAACAACTACATGTCGGTCTGACTGATGGTATCAAGAGACGAGAAATACACGTTCCTTTTTTTCTTAGAGTGAAGATAAACATAATCTACGGGTGATTACTGAAAAAGAAATCAAACAATTTAATGAGTAGTCGAAGAAAATAAAAAAAGTCTTAATATTATCCAGTCACAATTTTTGCAGCAAGAAACGAAATTTATTATCTCATGCGCGCATCGCGAAACCGCAACCGTACAATCACGATACAGCCACTCGTCTCTTACGGTCATTAGCACTACGTGCGACTATCGGCGATACTAATTACACATATCACTGCACATATCGCTTAGCACGACACTTTGGATATACACGATACGACTGATATTTGCGCGCAAAACGATAAATAATCGCGAGAAATACAGGTAGAAGTCAAACGTAGATCCGTTCCGCGTCGCGCGTCCGCCATGAATGCCCGCGAGTCTCTAATGTATCGAAGCGCGCGTCGATTCGATATTTCGAGAATCGAAATATCGAAATATCGAGAATCGAAATATCGAATCGACGGTCGCGGTAAAGAGCGCGCACATAGCACGGAACACAACCACTTCGATCGAAAAGATAAAATTTTTATTTACTATGCAAGTTCGTGTAGGTGATACTACGCGTAAAATATAGAAAGAGAACATTTATTATATTTCTTAATTCTTAAGAAATACATGAATACTTAATTATAAATACACAAATACTTAATTCTCTTTAAAGAAAGAGAACATTTATTACATGTCTTAAGACATTTATGAATTAGAACATTTATTACATGTCTTAATTCTCTTTAAAGAAAGAGAATTAAGACATGTAATAAATGTTCTCTTCCTTTAAAGAGAATTAAGACATGTATTTCTTAATTCTCTTCTTTTAAAGAGAATTAAGACATGTAATAAATGTACTCTTCCTTTAAAAAGAGAATTAAGAAATATAATAAATGTTCTCTTCCTTTAAAGAGAACTAAGACATGTAATAAATGTTAAATTTTAATACAAAAGAATGTGAAAAATAAACGTGTTATGTTCAACGACTGAGGTGTTTTTCCAACCGGCGAGTGTTTTTGCGCAAAGTGGGGCATGCGTGCGCTCTATTCACAGCGCAGCGCGTAGCCTCAGATCTCGTCGATCTCTCAAGTGTAACAGACGTGTTGTCGGGTTGTGCGCGATTAAAAATTTTTCTTTTTCATTATAACAAGTTCGTACGCAATTTCGTACATAAGTGAATTTCTTCGTGAATTAATTATATAATTTTGTTCTCGTAAAAATACCGCGTATATCGCGATTAAATATTTCGCGTATATAAATTATTAGTCTTCCGCTTTGTCATTTATTTATTTNGTAAAATAATTATTCTAATATATAAAGAGATATATCGATTCACGCGTAACGACATTCATTTTTTTGTTACATATTGTATATAACATATAGTGAAAATTTATATTTTTTATTTCAATCTTTAGAAGAATTTTACAATACGGTAATTAATATTTTACACATTAGAGTTTCGTTAATACTCTTTATTAAGAGAACCGCGGTAAATCTATAACTTCTTATCCATTTTCGAATTCTTCTCTCTGACAGTTTGGGTGCAAGCGGTACCATTGTCATCTTAACTGTCATTGAGAAGAGTTCGGAGGTGAATAAACTTTATAGATTTTTTAATATTTAAGTAGTTCTTGTGTTGACTCGATTTTAAAGAGTGGTTGTGTTGTAAAATTCTCTGTAAAATTCAAATAAAAAGTACATTTGCACATATCATGTCTATAACATACATATAACAAAGAAATGTGAGTTACGTGTAATCGTAATACATTGCTTTATATATTTAAAATACTTTATTTTACAAAAAAACAAATCTCGAAACAGCAAGGTAATAGTTTGATATACGTAAAATTTTTTATCGTGAATTAACGTCTAATACTATCAAAAGCAACTTTTAAAGAAAATATGAAAGAAATTCACTTAATCGCGCGTGTGAAAGTGATCAAGTGCTAAAGAAGATACAATCTGGACAATATTTCTTTTGGACTTTTGGTGACGCTGATGGCGGTGTTCCTGATGGCGGTGTTTGCAGTACCGGAGGAGCCGGTTCGGGCAATAAAATGCTGGCACGAAGGTATATTTCTGTTTTTAATATTATATATAAAAGTACATATAAAAGTATTAAAGTACACTCAATTTTCTTCAAAGTTCTTAATCTAATGATAGACTTCTATTTTGTTACAGAGTGGTGTCGTTGCAGTAAGTGGCCAGCGCACGTGAGTAGACTTTTAGGGTAGGTGATGGGTTTTTTTAAAATCAGTGCGACATAGTCTTTACTTGTTTATCTTGAAGCGTCAAGAAAAAATAATTATTTTAAAGATAAAAATATAGTTTTCGGGCTGTGATTATAAATTTAAATTAAACTTATTCATAGAAATTAAAGTATAATAAAGATTCAGAATAATAAACGTACTTTTAAGATATTTTATATCATTATCAAAGAGATATATTGATTACTTTTTTTAAATCAATTCAGATTGCTTCATATAATGATTATTTTGTACCGGTTTTTTCTCGACGACTTCTCATTTTCAACAAATTGCGAACGTTTAGTTCGCCTTGCGTCGAAATCGACGCCCTGGACCTCGCAAGTGCGAGGAAATCACGCGATCGCGGTCGTGTACGCGGATTTAGATTTCGCGAATTTTTTAATTTAAACCTTCTGCAATTTTCCTCAAGTTTTGTTGTCCATTAATATTGATTAAAAAGTACATTTTTCGCGAGAATTTTACGATAAAGTTAGAAATTTTAGAGACATTCTATCGGAAAAGTATATCGGGAAAGAATATAAGTAGCAGATATTTCTTTAATTTTAACGACTTAGCGTTATTACTACCGCGATTTTTAGTTTTAATTATACGAGTATACGTGATTATTTAGTATCATTGATAAAATCCATCTCGTGAAAGACAATGAAGTACACGTATCAAAAGTTTTACGAAGAAATTGTGATTGATCGCGTTTTACTTCACTTTAATTTAGATTTCGAATGTGTAGATATTTTTCAATATGTTTTTGATTTTGCTTCTTCGATCCGTTCCGTTTTTGATAAACAAATTTCGCAAAGAAATTGCGAACTGATGCTTCGTTGAAGTAACGGAGCAAGATACTTCGCTTTGCTGAGCGGAGTGACTCTCGCAAAAGTTGCGAGACTATTTTTGCGTAAAAAATACGCGAATATTACTATTATAATTAAAACCGCAAATTCCGTTCCGTATATTAACAAAATCAGTATTAAAACTTCGATTTTTGATAGT